>NC_083477.1:6179087-6191587 GCF_030014155.1 Tachysurus vachellii | reverse complement strand
ATCTTGTTTAGACTTTTATCTTGTTCATGTAAAGTAAACAAATGCTGTTATAGAAACAGTTTGCGTGCCTGAAGATCTGTATCTTGTAGTACAGTGATGCCTCGAGATACGAGTTTAATTCGTTCCGTGACTTTGCTCGTATCTCAGATTGCTCGTATCTCAAAACAATTTTCCCCGTTTAAATGAATTGAAATCCCATTAATCCGTTCCAGCTCGCAAAATTCCACTCCAGTTGTTTTGTTTGTGTTTTGAATATGAAAAATGTTCAGTACCTGTATTTATAAATGACAAATATTGTATAAAAACATACAGTAATAAAAGAGAATGTTAAAAAAAATAAACTGGTTTTACTTTACGGAAGATGCGCCCGTAGGTTGAGGGAGGAGTAAACAGGAGGAGGAGTTAGGAGGAATTACACTTTCGTTTTCGTTCACTTACTCGCTACTGTACACTCGTAATGCTACTGTACACTTAAATGGAACTTAACTAAACTTCACTAAAATTAACGAACTTAAATCAAGCATTGCGTTAGTTCTGGCAGGCCAGCGGTCCACGACGCGCACCAATCTGGTTACGACATCCATATTACCTGACAATTTAAATTCCCATTCATAGAGCCGCTCTAGCGCTTTGCTGCTGCCGCGATTTAAACTCCCTCCTCCAACACCGACTCCACCATGCCGGAACTTGTGTTCCTTGTACCAGTTTACGTTACATATTTTTCTCTCTCAATCTCGCTCTAAATATTTAATTATTTATTTATCAATTTATTCATTTATTACTTTCCAAAAACGCGTAAGCGAGCATATCTAATACTATGCATGATTAGTGGTTCTGTTATACGGGGTCTATTCTATTTTCGCTGCTTTCTCCGCTCTGTCCACGCATGCGGACGGACGGGCGTGTGGATTCTTGTCCAGAACAGAACCGTACCGCCAACACTAACTGTATGCATATCATCTAATAAATTCTCTTTGACAAAGTGGTCCTGACAGAACAGAAATTCGCTTTTCTCTTCACTTGTTTTTGCCTTTTTTTGTCACTCTTTCTTCACTAACATCTGCCGGTCGTTTTAATAAAAACCTGTCCGGTCGGCATATCAGATGCGGTGTCGCACAAGTTCAAATTTTTTTAACGGATCCAACGCTCAAAACGGATCCGAAAATTACGGATCCGCAGATGGTCGGCACCTCACACAGCCCCTTTGCGACTCTCCCTGGGAAATGAATGACTTCCTGTTTATCGGCCGTCGTTTGTCGTTTGCAGTGGAAAGGCGGCTTTAACCGAGTGAGACGCGGGAAGCTGAGGCGGGGAAACAGAGCACACGTGGTTGTTGGGAATCTTTGTTTCGGTGGCGGCGGCTCGGATGCTCGCATCTCAAAAATTTGCTCGTATCTCAAGCCAAAAATCTGGTCGTATCTCAAGCCAAAAATCTGGTCGAATCACAGCTCGTATCTCAAAAAATTCGTATGTCAGAGCACTCGTATCTCGAGGCATCACTGTACATGTTATGGAGGCCACACATTTTATCGGAACTAATCGCGTTTTACTGGCACAAACCATTAACATGTTAGATTAGCATAAGCCAGGCTTCTCACATTCTGATTGGCTGCTGTGTCACAGTGTTTAGTTTTTACCTACTTTTTATTGGGTGTTTCAGCAAAGCACTTGAGAGAAGATGTTTCCACCACGGTCTCGCAAAAGGTCACTACAGGGTCAGCTACCTGTGGTGAAAAGTTAAAGAATACCTTTTAGCGTAGTACATCATCATTAACATCATCATCCTCATCTAACATGCCAGAGACAGTATTGTGTAAGAAAAGAAGGAAGAGAAACCTTGATGTCGATCTCGGAGTACATCTTTCTCAGGTCGTGCATTACGCAGTCCAGGTAGAGTTCACCTGTACCCAGGATAACATGCTCTCCAGACTCCTCCACCTACACACACACACACACACACAGTGTCCTTGATATGTAGTGTGTGAATCAAAGCATCAGAACATTTGTGTATTTCTCTCTGTGTGTGTGTGTGTGTGTGTGTGTTTTACCTTGGTTGTTAGGGATGGATAGCTTTTATTAACCTTTCTCAGTCCATCCAACATCTTGGGCAGCTCAGACGGATTGACAGGCTCCACAGCAATTTTGATGACCGAAGCTGTGTTGAACTTCAGTGGCCTGAAGATCTGAGCCTGAACACACAAACATGACACACTGTGTGAATCGATGGTACAAAGCTGTTCTTATTTGCTTTGGGAAGACCATTTAAAACTGCTATGGAGAGTGATTAGGACTGTCATAGGGAGATAAATCGATATTGGCACTAGAGTTGTTGTCGCCTTGTCCTTTAGGGCATATAGTCCGATACCACTGATGACATTGGATTACAGATGGAACAAGAAACTGGCATGAAGGATAGAAATCATAAATGCTAACACTAATCCTTAGTTATGGACATTTTTGCTAAAGGGGAAACCTGGATGATGGTGGAGTTTCCAGACTTCTTTCTCTATGGTCATATTAATACAACGCTGCCACCTAGTGCACACCTTTGTAAATGTGGCTACGTGTTTGCAGAAGTATAATTCTCTCCACAGGCATAATTGTTCCTCTGTGTTGCCTTGGGGACTGAATTCTCAGTCACAGCGTCACCTCACCTGTAGTCACACATACAGTCAGTCTTACCTCTTCATTGCCCCGAGGCTCTGTGATGGTGGCTGTTTTCACAATGGGCTGGTCACAGCCTTCAATTAGCACCCAATTGCCAGCAGGGACCCGATTCACCTCAATCTGATACCTACAAACACACACACACACACACACAAACACACACAAACAAACACACACTTGAATCATATGCAGGAGTTTATATAAATGCAATAGAATATTTTAGGCTTTTGTCTGGACAAATAGACACACACGCGCACACACGCGCGCACACACGCACGCACGCGCACACACACGCGCACACACGCACGCACGCACACATACACGCACGCACGCACACACAGACACGCAGACACACACCCCCACAAACACACACCCCCACACAGACACACAGACACACACACACACAGACACACACAGACACACACAGACACACACAGACACACACAGACACACACAGACACACACAGACACACACACAGACACACAAACACACAGACACACAAACACAGACACACACACACAGACACACACACACAGACACACACACACACAGACACACACACACACACACACACAGACACACACACACAAACACAGACACACACACACAAACACAGACACACACACAAACACCCAGGGACAAACAGCAACAGATACATTTTGGTGCACAGCACTGGAGGAGGTTTTTGTGCGTTGTTGTACTTTTGCAAACATTACAATAACTGTAGTTGAAGTTTGTCCAAATTTTTAATATACTCGTTATTATAGAACTTTTAACTGTGCTATTGTAAATGAGCCTTTCTTAGAGCCAAACAGTGAGCTAGACTAATAAAAATGTTCCAAGCATGACCATAAATAAATGAAAAGATAAATTCTAATATCGTTGTTACTGCGTCTGCAGTCGGCTCTCAAATTGAGTGCGAAATGACCTCCATTGGATCGTTCGAACCGGTTAGAATTTCTTTTTTTAATCGACGTGAAGTGGAAAAATAAAACAGCTGCCGCGGGGAAAGTTGTTTCAAGCAGCTCTCACGCCGTGAAAAGAGCTTTACCTGGCTACGGAGATCCAGAGGCGTCCGATGGTACAGATCTGTGAGTCCTCTTCGTCCTCCAGAGTGTAATTCTCTCCCAGAACTTTCACCGGCTGCCCCGCCTGCAGCGTCCCGCTCAGAACGCGACCGAAGGCGTGGAACTGCACTCCGTCGTCTGTGCTGTACATCTTAGTGGTGTGACACATTAACGGACCCTGACAAAAAAATAAAAAATAAAATAAAATTAGTTCGGTAAAGCAGGCAGTCGCATGCACCCGAACGCACAGAGTCTTGGGTACATACATCAGAGTCACACTCCGTCATGGCCTCAGCCAGATCTGAGTCCAGTCCTCCGGTGTAGCTGTGCTCGATCTTGGCTCTGGCGCCCCTATGAGGAGATGGGATGTGCTGCACACACATGTCTACAAAACCTGTGGAGCACAATTCAAAAGACAAATCTTTTTATTAAACACAGATTATACACAGATTATAAGTAGAATACATGACATGTAATAGCACACCATGTGTCTCTTACCGATCTTTAGAACAAAAAATATCACAAACCTGTGAACTCGCCAAAGAAGCGGTTGCAGACGAGTCTCAGCAGAGGCCGGATGTTGAGTTTCAGCTCCTCTTTGGTCAAGTGGATCCCCAATTCATCCAATACACGTGGCAGTGATGTGTCCACATCCCCGACCACCTACAGAGAAATACAAACATTTATCTGCAGTACGAATAAAAATAAACAAATAAACAAACATACATTCCTAACACGTCTGTGAGCGCACCGTACCTGCGAGAGGATCTTGTAGAGCGGCTCAAGCACGAACTCGACGAAGCTGCGCTGCGAGTTACTGTTAGGGGCTTTTTTAGTGAACTTCCTCCTGATTGACAGACAGCACAACCAATCAGATTAGAGAAAACATCTGAGGCGGTTTTCAAGTTTATAAACAGCAGTTAAAGGTTTTCTTACGTCTTGGGGTTGAAGTAGATGTCTCCCCAGAGTCTCTTTGCAAACTCGTTGTAGTTTATGTCACCTGGAAGAAAATAAATATAATATAATGTACACACACACACACAGTCAGTACAGGTATGTCAGTGTTTATCTAGGCATGTAGTGTGTGTATGTGTGTGTGTTACCATAGGTATCAGAGTAGATCTTAGCAAATGACCCGAGAGTAAAGCAGGTGCTGTACTGTGAGGAAGCGAAACACACATTGCCCAGAAGAGGAGACACTACTAGAGACTCATCAGTTGTATACGTGCTAAAAGGAGAATGAAACAGTGAGAGAGAGCAGAGGATTAAATCTTATAATCGCACCAGATGATTTGGATTTATTAAAAAAATAATCAGACAGCAACAAGAACTTTTAAACATAAAACTGTAAAGGGATTTTTATTAAAAAAAAAACCATTAAGAATAAACAAAGTGTGCGATTAAAAAATACAAACGATTGCACAAGGATGAAATGATTTAAATGTAGATACTGCAAATAGTATAAGTGACTATAACTCTGTCACCACTGAGTAGATTAACTTAAGAAATATGACCTAAATAAAACTTTTTTAAATAAGTTCTCAGTATATTTCTTAAGTTTGGCTTTGTAATAAAAATAGTAAAAAAAAAATAAAAAATAACCATTATTATATATACGTCTCTTTAAAAAAAAAAAAAAAAAAAGATTAAAACCAGAGTGATTAATTCTGATTAATCTCCTGAAGGTGGAGTTGTGAATAGTCAAACTTGGTATAAATATTCTACGTATTGTTTTTTTTTTGTATTTATTTTAAAGCCAAACTCTCAGTAAGCTGTGACGCACTCAGTTCCACATGGTCCAAGTCTTCGGTAAGCGATCAGAAGCAAAGACCTCGGCCGTGTCAGTGCTGTAGCTCTATAGTCTATGAGGATACGGAGTGAGGGATGTTTACCTGAGCATGCCGTTGACCTCGTCGACAATATGGCGCAGTTTGTAGTAGGCGTCAGTGGGAGGGAGTTTCAGCTCCAAGATCAGCCGGTCTATTTTATTAATGCAGATGGTGATGGCCAGGCGCTCCTGCACGACGTGTTTTATCAGACGCTCGGTGTTCAGCATCACCTACGGAAACGTGAAGAACAAATAAAGGGAAAATAAATATACAAGCTGAAGAACACGTGTGAAGAAATGCTCTGGCCGTACACCTCTTACTCGTACAGGACTCCACAGACACCCACGGTTAGGAAAAACGTTAAAGTCGCTGTGATTGACAGCAGAGTGAAAGTACGGCATCCTGTAAGCTAAAATGGTTTGTCGTGTGCCGTGTGAAGCTGACTCACCCCCTCAGCAGCGTCGATGAACAGCACGATCCCGTCCGAAAGCCTGATTCCGGCTGTTACCTCGTCCGAGAAGTTCACGTGACCTGAGGACGAAGGATGAAGAAAACTGGGGTATTACAGTCATCCTCTCTCGTTTCCCTGCACCTTGGGGTACTTCAGCATGTGGTTGCTTTACCTGGAGTGTCCATGATGTTAAACAGGTAGGATTTCCCTCTTGAGTCAGGGAGTACCATCGTCACCGGTGTGCTCTTAATGCCGACTCCTCTCTGTACACACACACACACACAAGCAAAGATCACACACATTGTGTACACATACAGAGAACTGCAAAATATTAACAGTTACATAAACTAAGACCTTACCTCTTGTTCGGTGAAAAGAATATCTGTGTAGCGCAGCTAAAAGGCAGAGAGGAAAAGAAAAGATTTAACAACTGAATCAGAACCTTTCAGAAACACTCTTCAGCTCTCTCTATACTCTGGTACTCGTGCACAAATGAAAAGGTTACACTTACATCTGCGTCGTCTCTCTTACGGATTTCTGGATGAGTCTGTTCAATCAGGCAGTCCACAAAGCATGTCTGTAAAAAACACACACACACACAACCACCATTTAAACACAGTCACTGAAATTAGTTGCAGATTCCTTCACATTCTGTATTTCCAAGTCATTAGATATACGGTGTAAAAAAGTTTTGCCTCCACTACAGAAAGATATATTTTACTATTTATCTCCAAAAATTCATCCAAGCTTCAGAGATGGAAGCTGGAGTCTATTTCAGGGGAGTCAAGGGTGCCAACCCGTTACATGGCACACTCATACGCGTCACAATTAAGCATACGCACACTCATACGCAGACTCGCACACACACACCGATACACACGCATGCGCACCCACCCATACACACGCAAGCACACACATACGCACAACCAACGATGTTGGAAATGTCAATGCATCTCTTTAGACTGGGGGAGGAAACTGGATCAGCCCCTACAACACTGGCGGTTTTGTACTAAGCCACTGTGCTCCTCACCACCTTATACAGTACTTCAGGTTATTGTGAATAAAATGTGAATTTCTGAAACGAGATTGCCTAAAACTGTTTTTAATGAAAAGAACCAAATTCAGAAATATAATCTGATTTAAAGAAACATATGAATGACATTTAGATCAACAAGCTTTTTTGATTTCTCACTATAGACATCAGCATATATATTATTTGACTTTAGCACATGTGGGGAAACCCTGCACACTAAACATCCTACAGAATTCAGTAGCATTATGAAAACACATTTAAGCCCTACTTATAATATCATCTTCGAATGAATCTGTGCAAAAGAAAGCAATAAAACAGAGACTACAGAGCAGTAGTTGACGAGCCCAGTGTATATCTGTACAAAACGCTGCGGGTACGTTTCAGGCACTGACCTTGCCGTGGTGTAAATGACCACACAGTGTGACGTTTCTAATCAGCTCAGAGCTGTCCATCAAATCAGCCAGAAACCTGCAGAGAAAAAATTAAGATTTAATCCAACTTCACATGATGTCTATAACCACTCAGAACGAACAGGTGGGATGTTGTATATGCAAACTTACTCCATGTCATAAACTGTAGCTGGCAGCTCCTGCTCTGTAAGAGTGAACTGCTTCGTCCTCACAGGCTTTATAATGGGCTCTGATAGACAGAAATGATGAGACAAATTTTTTATTTATTTATTTATTTATTATTATTTTTTTTTGGGTTTGCCTTAAAAGTCTAACAGCACAAATATCTGCACTATTTTAATTCCAGCCTGCATGCATAATTATGTATTTATGAGATTTATATATATATTTTTTTAAAGCGTAAAACGTAATCTCAATAAACTCGATGAAATGAGCATTCACCGGTAAGCGGTTGTGTGTCCTCTTCTTGAACGATGGTCTCCACCTCGGGCCCATAGACTTCCTCTGCGGTCGGATAATACTTCTTATCCTCGTGCAAAACGACCTCCATGCCACCGCCATCCTCTTCGCCATCAACCTGGTCTTCATCCTCTTCATCCTCATCTGCCTAGACAGACCAAATACATGCCGTAGCATGATTTAACGTTCTCGGAAAAGGTAGCTACTGTGTTGATGGAGTATTTTCTAAAAGGTGCAGCGATTCTGTTACCTCGGCCGCATCTCTGTCGTCTGCCTCGACGTCCTCATCCTCATCGGAGTCCAGATCCGGCCCGATGTAGTTCCCAAATTCGTCATACAGCTCTGTCTCCATGGTGCTCTGTTCTTATACAGTGTCGTTTCAAGAAAAACAATTCCGGCACCCTGGACATAGCAGCAGAGAGGGAACACACACCTTTCATTCACAAAGTATTTAAATTTAAATATATATATATATATATATATATATATATATATATATATTCTCTATTTTAATTAAGTAAGAAGTAAAAATAAATGTTTCCGAATTTTAAAAAAAAGCTAAAATATTATGACAAATAACAACAATAATAACACAAAATTTTATTTTCAAATATTGTTTTAGCATAAACACTGAAGGAAAAAAATCCAGGTGGTATTAATTCAATGTAGATGCTGGACTACAATTAATTAATCTAACTTTTACGAGGGTAAAAGTTACAACAATTAAACGCAGATATAAAAAAATAATTCAGTAGGCTTGCAAATATCAGTTACAGTTTTAATAAAAATCTTAATATCTAAATAAAAATCTTTGCACTTCAGGTCGATTCTATCTATCTATCTTTCTCCACAGGCTGAATCCCAGACGCATCTTTACTCACTATATAAGTGCACTACTGTGGTGGCAGTTTTGATCTCCATGTAAAAAACACTCAGACTCAGAGTTGGTGGTAAAAGCAATGAAGTAAAGATTGTATTTTATTTTGTTGCAGCAAAGGGCGTCTTCCATACAGTGCAGAATGCCGAGTCTACACAGTGAAGAGGCAAAGATTAGTGATTCAGCTCTACCTTTTATACCCTAGGTGTGTGCTTGTGTAGCCTGGTATGTGTGTGTTGATGTGTGTGTGTGCTTGTATTTATGTGACCTCTCTGTCACCTCAGTAAGGTCAGATCTTATCAAGCACATGCACCCACACTCCCCTAAAGTTCTCTCTCTCTCCCCCCAGTCTACTGTTCTCTCTCTCTCTCTCCCCAGTCTACTGTTCTCTCTCTCTCTCCCCAGTCTACTGTTCTCTCTCTCTCTCCCCCCAGTCTACTGTTCTCTCTCTCTCTCCCCCCAGTCTACTGTTCTCTCTCTCTCTCTCCCCCAGTCTACTGTTCTCTCTCTCTCTCTCCCCCAGTCTACTGTTCTCTCTCTCTCTCTCCCCAGTCTACTGTTCTCTCTCTCTCTCTCTCCCAGTCTACTGTTCTCTCTCTCTCTCTCCCCCAGTCTACTGTTCTCTCTCTCTCTCCCCCCAGTCTACTGTTCTCTCCCCCCAGTCTACTGTTCTCTCTCTCTCTCTCCCCAGTCTACTGTTCTCTCTCCCCAGTCTACTGTTCTCTCTCCCCAGTCTACTGTTCTCTCTCCCCAGTCTACTGTTCTCTCTCTCTCTCTAGTCTACTGTTCTCTCTCTCTCTAGTCTACTGTTCTCTCTCTCTCTCTCTCTCTCTCTAGTCTACTGTTCTCTCTCTCTCTCTCTCTCTCTCTCTCTCTCTCTAGTCTACTGTTCTCTCTCTCTCTCTCTCTCTAGTCTACTGTTCTCTCTCTCTCTCTCTCTCTCTCTCTCTCTCTAGTCTACTGTTCTCTCTCTCTCTCTAGTCTACTGTTCTCTCTCTTGTCTACTGTTCTCTCTCTCTCTCTCTCTCTCCCCGTCTACAGTTCTCTCTCTCTCCCCGTCTACTGTTCTCTCTCTCCCCAGTCTACTGTTCTCTCTCCCTCCCCAGTCTACTGTTCTCTCTCCCTCCCCAGTCTACTGTTCTCTCTCCCTCCCCAGTCTACTGTTCTCTCTCCCTCCCCAGTCTACTGTTCTCTCTCCCTCCCCAGTCTACTGTTCTCTCTCCCTCCCCAGTCTACTGTTCTCTCCCCCAGTCTACTGTTCTCTCTCTCTCTCTAGTCTACTGTTCTCTCTCTCTCTCTCTAGTCTACTGTTCTCTCTCTCTCTCTCTAGTCTACTGTTCTCTCTCTCTCCCTAGTCTACTGTTCTCTCTCTCTCTCCCTAGTCTACTGTTCTCTCTCTCTCTCCCTAGTCTACTGTTCTCTCTCTCTCCCTAGTCTAATGTTCCCTCTCTCTCTCCGTAGTCTAATGTTCCCTCTCTCTCTCCCTAGTCTAATGTTCCCTCTCTCTCTCCCTAGTCTAATGTTCCCTCTCTCTCTCCCTAGTCTAATGTTCCCTCTCTCTCTCCGTAGTCTACTGTTCTCTCTCTCTCTCCCTAGTCTACTGTTCTCTCTCTCTCCCTAGTCTAATGTTCCCTCTCTCTCTCCGTAGTCTAATGTTCCCTCTCTCTCTCCGTAGTCTAATGTTCCCTCTCTCTCTCCCTAGTCTAATGTTCCCTCTCTCTCTCCCTAGTCTACTGTTCTCTCTCTCTCCGTAGTCTAATGTTCCCTCTCTCCCTCTCCCTAGTCTAATGTTCCCTCTCTCTCTCTCCGTAGTCTAATGTTCCCTCTCTCTCTCTCCCTAGTCTAATGTTCCCTCTCTCTCTCTCCCTAGTCTAATGTTCCCTCTCTCTCTCTCCCTAGTCTAATGTTCCCTCTCTCTCTCTCCCTAGTCTAATGTTCCCTCTCTCTCTCTCCCTAGTCTAATGTTCCCTCTCTCTCTCCGTAGTCTAATGTTCCCTCTCTCTCTCCCTAGTCTAATGTTCCCTCTCTCTCTCCGTAGTCTAATGTTCCCTCTCTCTCTCTCTCTCTCTCCCTAGTCTAATGTTCCCTCTCTCTCTCTCCCTAGTCTAATGTTCCCTCTCTCTCTCCCTAGTCTAATGTTCCCTCTCTCTCTCCCTAGTCTAATGTTCCCTCTCTCTCTCTCCCTAGTCTAATGTTCCCTCTCTCTCTCTCCCTAGTCTAATGTTCCCTCTCTCTCTCCGTAGTCTAATGTTCCCTCTCTCTCTCTCTCTCCCTAGCCTAACACACTATAGACTATAAACGCATATAAACACTCGGTGAACGTTATCATACGCGACAGCTTCATTTAACCTCCGAAAGCCACAGTGTATGTGTTTAACACATAAACACGCGTTTAAACCGGTCACCAACTAATCAGCGCGCGTCTCGTGTTCAATGCGTCTGAATGAATGCTACTACAAATGCTAATGCTAACGCTAACACTTCATACTGTTCTGCCGCTTCACGGAACAGCGCACATGAGTGCACCTAGATATAGTGATATTTACACGTGAACCAACTAACGGAAATATGCACGGAAAAGTAGAACTCACGTATTTAAGGGTTTCTCGTATTTGTTCAAAGTGTTTCCAAACACCACACACCGCCAGGTCCTCACACCATACAACGTAAGTCGGACGTAGATGACGTCACGGGCAAGGAACCTTTCGCTTTGCCTGATTACAAAAAGTACAACAGGCGGTAACAGGATAAAGAAAGAAAGAAAGATAGATAGATAGATAGATAGATAGATAGATAGATAGATACTGATTAGATAGATAGATAGATAGATAGATAGATAGATAGATAGATAGATACTGATTAGATAGATAGATAGATAGATAGATAGATAGATAGATAGATACTGATTAGATAGATAGATAGATAGATAGATAGATACTGATTAGATAGATAGATAGATAGATAGATACTGATTAGATAGATAGATAGATAGATAGATAGATAGATAGATAGATACTGATTAGATAGATAGATAGATAGATAGATAGATAGATATTTTTGATTCTTTAAAAAAGAGAATATAGATACAGATATATACCCACATATATATTTCACCTCTTTCTTTACCCTCAAATCTGTATGTATTAACCTTTAAAAAGTGTTATAGGTGAAAAGGGCATTTAAAGGGTCTTTGCTGGTGTATTGCTAACAGTCTTATAAGTGTTTGTTGCAATGGAAACATTTCCCAAACTTTTACATTAAAATATAGAGTAATATTCATTCAGTGTGAAGACATTCTTCTAAAAAATACTTATACAAAATCTTACAAAATCTTAATTAATCAGAAAAATATACTTATAACAAAACAAACACAGGATCACATGTAAAATTTCGTAAATGCAGCAGGTCATCTAACGATTTCTGCTTATGAACAAACAAACAAAAAACCAGGCAGCTTATTTGCTGTAAATTCAAGCAGTTGACAAAAAGTGGGGACCATAAAAAGGTTCACAGCTAGACCATGCAGTGACCTGACCTGCCTGGTGAGGACGCCACAACACACCAATCTGCTGCTCTCTTAAATTCCCACCTGCTGTGAGGCTTCACACAGCAGATCTATGTGTTTTTCTCACAGGATATATGTTTCTATTTTAAGACCTGACTGAACTGATGTCTTGCTGATAGGTTACTAACATTTCTGTGTCTC
>NC_083477.1:6169087-6174087 GCF_030014155.1 Tachysurus vachellii | reverse complement strand
ATGAGGTAGCATAAGTTGTCCTTTGGCTGCTCTCTGTTCACCACAATGGATCATACAATCCGCATATTTTTGATTTTTGGCACAAGTTTTATGTCAAATTCTCTTCCTGACACAACCAGCCCTTTTTTTTTCCTGGGCATTGGACTGACACTGAGAGTTAACCCCTCAGTGGCTGTTTTGGTTTCCTGCCTAAGATTAATTTGGGCTGCAGTCGTGAGAGCAAGTAATCATGCCACTGGATCACCAGGAACCATCTATAGATGTTCTAATGATTTATTTAAAATGATTCTTGATCTAGATTTTAGTTACAGGGTTGTACTTGTTGATTTGAGTGTATATTTTTAAAATCCCTGGATAAAACCCAACACTGAGCTCAAGCATGCGTGAGAATCTTCAAACCCACAAACATTGATGTTTCACAGCAGACACATTATTAACCCAAATTTAACACGACTCAAGAATTAAACTGTAGTTACACTGTAGTTCGCATGAGCACCAACATCCTCATGAGATTTCACACCGTCCCTTAGCTCTACATCATTCAATCTAGTCATTAGATTGTTAGTCATTAGATTATTAGTCATTACAAAGTTATTTCCAATACGTTATGCCTAAGAAATGAAATCATATTCTGTTGAGAAAAGTAATATTACATGCAAGAATATGCTTTCTACAGCTGTCTGTGTACAACAGAAAATGAGATAAAGGATTTGAAATGAAATTTAAAAATAAAACAAGACAGAAAAATAGAATAATCAGGAAATACATGTAATCTACTGTACAATAAAGTGGGAGGCTTTTTAGCCCATTATTATAATTGAACAAATAAAGAGACTTTTTTTTTAGCTTTAACACATTAGTCTCTCTTAGTGCATGGCATTAGTTTCATGTTTTATGCTTTCATCTCGTTTATTTCCAGGATTAGGTTCTTGGGATTATTTGGAGGAATTATGTTGTCATAACAACAAAGAAGTATAGATGCTAAAGAGACAGATGAAGTAAGAAGGAGAAAAACTATTTTTGGGGAAGCTGAAGTTGCTGAAGTCTGGAACAAGAGAACAGTGCACTTCAGGTCACACTCATTTTTCACACATTTTCTCTAACTAGCTCAGGCTTTTGTGTGTGTGTGTGTGTGTGTGTGTATGCATATGTGTGTGTGTGTGTGTGAGTTGTGTGTGTATATATGTGTGTGTGGTCAGTGTTGTATGTATGTGTGTGTATGTGTGTGTGTGTGTGTGTGTGTGTGTGTGTGTGTGTGTGTGTGTGCTCTTAAAAATAAAAAAACATTCTGGCTTCAGACTTGAATGTAGACATATTCATCCTTAAATAAAATGCTAATAACATCTCCTGAACGAAGGGGAGACGAAAATGAAGGACGAAAATGAGAGCAAAACAAAGTCTGTGACCTTAATTCCAACCCAGACGAGACAAACAATTTGTGTATATTTGTGTATGAATATAAATTGACCCTTTTTTGGACCTTTAATCCATAAAGTCAGATATACTGTCCAGACACTGAGGAATATGATGGCTCATGGCGTGCGTCTGTTTTCACCTTCTCACTCTCTCACATACACATACACACATACACACACACACACATGCACACAACTCTTATTTTCATGATGCATAGCTCGAGTCACAAGTAAGAACCCATGGGCTTCAAAAACTTTCCTCACACACACAAAGGCTGCGTGAGATATTTATGCACACTGCACAACTTGTTACCTGCTAAAGTTTTCCCACATCACCCCATTGCTGCTTTCCTTCACTGGCTTCCTGTAGCAGCCCACATCAGGTTAAAATGCACAGGCTTGTCTGCAAAGCCAAAAACAGACCAGCCCTCGCCTCTGAGACACAAGAGCAGCTTGACTTAACCCAGCACATCTCAAACCACATGTAGTGTTTGTCTTTAATCTTCTACAGCAGAGGTGTCCAACCTTTAGACAGTCGTTCATATACCCCACAAATGCCTGATCAAGTAAACTCCCATGAGCATTTTGTCATTTTCTTGAAACTATTTTTGCAGTATGGCAGTTTGACCTTGTCAAAGACACTCAAATTCATACGTTTGCCCATTTTTCCTGCTTCAGTTAGCTTATTCAATTCAATTCAATTCAGATGTATTTTTTTTAGCGCTTTTAACAATGGACAGTCTCAAAGCAGTTTTACAGAACATAAGAAACATAATACAAAAAGTCATTCTACAAAGATTATTATAATACAAAAATTATATTTAAATGTGTTTGTATTTATCCCCAATGAACAAGTCTGAGGCAACTGTGTTGAGGAAAAACCCCCTTAGATGGAAAAGGTAGAAACCTTGACAGGAACCAGACTCAAAAGTGAAGTCTCATCTCATTTGGGTGACACTGGAGGGTGTGATTATAAATATACAGTCTGACAATTGTGTATTGATAAGGAGGTTGTTGTCCTCAAAGACCACATGTAGTTCGGTATCTCCGCTTGTATGAATGTACCAATACTTCATGAAGAGTCCACCTGAAGCTGGTACATCTCTAGATGCCACAGGATCCTCACAGGGTTGCCCTCATCTTAATGAAGGTCCAAAATCTTCATGGCACGGAACACAACTAGAGCTGGTACAATCTCTGGATGCCTTGGGATGGGTAGAAATCAAACTCCCAAAATGTTTCACAAGTTGTTACCAAATCTTTTTAAATTCCCCCATTTTTTATTTGTGAAATAAGAACACATTATTATTATTATTATTATTATTATTCAGGACAGTTTTTAAATGGGGGGAACAGTGGCTTAGTGGTTAGCACGTTTGCCTCACACCTCCAGGGTTGGTGGTTCGATTCCTGCATCCGCCTTGTGTGTGTGGAGTTTGCATGTTCTCCCCGTGCCTCGGGGGTTTCCTCCGGGTACTCCGGTTTCCTCCCCCCGGTCCAAAGACATGCATGGTAGGTTGATTGGCATCTCTGGAAAATTGTCCGTAGTGTGTGATTGTGTGAGAGAATGAGAGTGTGTGTGTGTGTGCCCAGCGATGGGTTGGCTCTCCGTCCAGGGTGTATCCTGCCTCGATGCCCGATGACGCCTGAGATAGGCACAGGCTCCCCGTGACCCGAGGTAGTTCGGATAAGCGGTAGAAAATGAGTGAGTGAGTGAGAGTTTTCAAAAGGAATTGCAAATTGAGTTCACCAAATTGCATTCTCTATATGTGGGTGCATAAATTGTGACATAATCAAATTCATAACACAAATCTTGTATCACCTCTTGTATTTTCATTTACATGAACGTATAACATCTGCCGATTATTTAAAGCAACAGCAAAGTTGGAATTGCATTTCCTTTGCTCCTGTGTTATTAACATAGCAGGAACAATGACCCTGTTTGGTAATTAACTTCCATGTATGTTGACTGCTAAAATTCAAATGTGTCTGCATTTGAATGTGATGTCTGTCGCAGTTGACAGCCAAGAAGGAAAATGTCTTGAACAAGCGATTGTGCCATATTTTATGTTCTCTAGAAGAATGAATTGTCTTCATCTATGTTTTAATCTCTTGGTCAAAAACCAAGAACTGCTTGGTTTTACTATATTAACATTTATGTGTATGATATTTAGCAAAAATTTAAATTAAATAAAAAATAAATACAATAAAAAGGTTCTTGTGTTAACTAATTAACGAATTAATTAGCCAATTGTGTTAACACAGACTGCTGCCACCATCAGGTGAAAGGAAAAATTACAACATGCTATTCCAATAGAGATGCCTCAAACCAGATAATATTTGTCCATGGTCCAATGATTTTTAGTCCCAGTACCTCCCCCCAGAAGCGGATAGATTCCTATTGAGTCTGGTTCCTCTCAATGTTTCATCTCAGAGAATTCTTTATTGTCACTGGTGCCAGTGGCCTACTCAGTAAAAATCTAAATCTTTATGTGAAGGTGCCTTGTGACACTGTGAATCAAATTGAATCAAATCTGGATTCAGAATGGATCATCAGTGTTTACAGATTTGACGAATACGGCTGGTATTTAAATAAACACCCAAGACTCCTATCTTCGATGAGCAATTTCAAGAGTGATGAAGATGCATTAAATTACAAAAAAATCAGGGTAATATTCCTATATCTATATATTTGTACTTTAAGTGAGGATTTGTTTTTAATGATGACCACAAATCACTTCTGTAAGTCATGTTTGTCAAATGCTATAACTGTAACTGTAAATATAAAGGCTGTAAAAAAAGGGGAGGCAAAAATGTCAGCCAAAGCTTTTAACCTCATGTATATTTGTAGTCATAGAAAGTACATTTCAGAGCTGTACAAAGCAAAGAAAGTGGCTGAAATAAATGGCAGGACATTGAACAGACATAAGTGATTACCCTGCACTCTATTCAGTTCTCCAGCTCAAATCACAGCATACAGGTTTCACAAGGAAAGAGAGCATATTTGGTTGACTCACCACAATTAAAGCTGAACTGAGTTGCCCTTGCATGGGCCTGGGTTTCCAATGACTAATCATCACATACTCACAATGGCCTATCAGTTATCAGTGTTATCAGCAATTATCAGTGTTTATACACAAGGACCCAACACTAATCACCATTTATACACCACAATCAAAAGACCAAATCCTGGTCACCATTTCTACACAATGGCCAATCATTAACCATGTACTCTCAATAACCAATCACTGTTCACCATTTTTCATTTTTCATCATCATTTATACACAAAAATCTATCACTGGGCTCCATTTATACAAAAAAAAAATCAATCAATGATCTCTATGTGATCACGGCAACCAATCAATGATCACCATTTTGTACTCAATAACCAATCACTGATCACCATGTACTCAAATTTCCAACACTGACATATAATAAAAGCTAATTATTCCACCTGTAATTCTTTTCCTATATTCTGACTATTTACTGCCATTGCTTCATTCTCAATTCAAATCAGTTCTATTCTATTCTATTCTATTCTATTCTATTCTATTCTATTCTATTCTATTGTTTCTTCAAAAAAT
>NC_083477.1:6119087-6164087 GCF_030014155.1 Tachysurus vachellii | reverse complement strand
CAATGGTCTTCACTGCCATATTTGCATAAAGTTTTATCAACTTTGTTGTCACTGGACACATCCACATCTAGTCTCCAATGCACATTGTCGCTCAAGGTGGCAGAAGTCGCCAGCTCTGACAGAAAATAAATGAGCTCTGGTTGCTTTGTGACTGCACGTTTCTGTATGTGTGAACGCAGCATTATATCTGTATATCTATACAGTATATGCGTCAGTCAAAGATATTAAGGTCAACAAAGTTTGAATTCTGTACATTTACGCATTTAGCAGATGCTCTTATCCAGAACGACATACAAAAGTGCTCTCGTTCACTAGGTTACAGACTTAGGATGTCATCAGCCTAAAATTCTGTTCAGGATTTTTTTTAAATATACACAAAACAAACAGGAAAAATCTGTTATATTTTAAGTGTTTCAGGAAGAGCTATTTTCAGGAGGAGGTAGGTCACCTTCAAGATAGCCAGAGACTCAGCTGTTCAGACATCTAGGTGAAGTTTACGCCACCACCTCGGTGTCAGAACAGAAAAGAGTCTTGCTGTACAGTACCTCTTACCCTGAGAAACGGTGGGAACGGTCGAGCAGTGCTAGTAGATCTGAGAGAGCGAGGTACAGTGCGAGGATTGATAAGAGCTTTGAGGTTACAGGTAGCTGGTCCATTTTTGGCTTCGTAAACAAGCAGCAGTTTTTTGAATCTGATGTGTGCAGCTACCACAGGCCTGTGTAGTGAGTGTAGACATTTTTTACCTGATTAGAAAACATTTAGTTTCACTAAAACAACTCCACACTCCACTCCACAAAACCAACCAACGTCAAGAGAAAAGCTCTCTAATTCTATTTTTAAAATTCAAGAGTGATGTCTGACTGTATTTAATTCATTTTGATACACGTTGAAAGAAATAGAACCAAGCTGCATAACCTGCAAACATTTCCTTTTTTTAGTGATACGTGTGTCAAGTTGTGTCAATAATACAAATTTGAGAAACCTCATGATAGGAAGCTACAGAAACAAACTAGCACAAACATACATGCTGTGATCAAGGCTAAAATACTAACGCGGACAGTGCAACAATTAAACTGGACACATCAACAAAAGCTTTACGATAAGTGCCTGTAACATGGGATTTTATACAGAGGTACTCTTCAGGATGAAACAGGACAGAGGTGATTGTGATTGGAACATGTGACATGTCAGCTGGAGGATGATGGGATTTTTTGTCAAGTGCTGATTTGCTGATTTGGTGTAACCATGACTAAAACGTTACAGGAGAAATATCGTTTATACATATACATTTCATTTACGTGTGGTCCTACTGTATAAATACAAACACAATTCATGCACGTAAGTCTGTTAAATGATAAAAAACAATTGATATTAATTATATAAATCCATAACACACATGAAGATAAAACGGATTGAATAAAAAAATACATAAAACATGCGAAGTGACTAAAAATATTTAACGTATATAATCATTCTTAATACATAATCACATATTGAATCAATGTAAATCATAATTATTCACTCGGTAAGCCATTGTGACGTTTCTTGCATAAAATGTTAGATGTTTCATGAATAAAAACATTCATGAAAATATTTGGTAGGATTTTCTAAGGAGTTAAAAAACAGTTTCAATTGGTTTATTTGAAATTTTAACAGCTGTCTGTAGACTTTTATTCAGTTTTATTATTAGACTCCATTATTAGCCAGAGATTAGATTAGAAAAACAAAGTGTAACAAACACGTATTCCTGATATACTACAGTATGTAGCAGCGGGTGCAGCGCAGTACAGCATGTTTATGCTGAATCCTGGACTGTGGAGAGAGCGAGCTGTTCTTTCAGGCCACACGGAGCATTCAGCCACGCTACCTGGCATCGCTGCAGGAAGCAGTGACCACGCCAGCTTCAGTACAGTAACAGGTGTTTCTCCCTCCGGCACCAAAAACTCAACTCTGCCTCTCGTCTCTCCTTCTCGTTGACCTGTACCACATTAAATCTCTCTCTCTCTCTCTCTCTCTCTCTCTCTCTCTCTCTCTCTCTCTCTCACTCTCTCTCACCCACTCTCTCTGAGTGATTGGCCACCTGGAGGATGACTAAAATACCACTGCATGAAGCCGGCAGTCACCCCTCAAACACTCACAAGCACACACAACCTCTACCAGACCGGTTTCTATGGTAACCTCTATATCCCTTCATTTCTTCATCTGATTCTTTGATTCCTGTGCACTGTAAGGATGAAGCAGTATGCATCCTTGTATGTGTGTGTGTGTATTTGAGAGAGAGAGAGAGAGAGAGAGAGAAAAGGAAATGATATGGCTTAGTTTTCTCATCATCGCTGTTTATCCGATCTAAGGCTCCGCAGATATTCACACTCACTGATATAGCAGCACCTCAAGTGTGTATACCTAAGCCTCTGGCATGAGTACAGTGTGTCACCCAGACCCTTGGAAGTGGATGTTTGTGTGTGCGCATGTGTGTATATGTGTGCATGTCTCTAGCCTCTGTGAAATAGGCATCTATTATTAGAAAGACAGATCAGTTGAGTCAGGCAGGGACCAGGCGCCTAAATCCGGACCCCATGGGTAGCTTCCAAAACAGGACTTTCAGAGAAATGACACAGCACCAGGAACAGCGAAATAATAACAACCATTAACAAAAAAAAATTGTATTGATGGTTATGATGAAGATCAGGAGGTGTAGTGTAGTTTAATATTCACCCCCAGAAAGCTGACAGTTGTATGTGCCGCTGCACCGAAGTGAGGTGTGGATTTGTATTTCGCAGGAAAAGTGTGAAAATTGGCTAATTTTAATTTGTTACATCTGCTGCAGTGCAGACTCATGCATTTATAGCTGCGCAGGGAAACACTCGGGCTGCGTACACCATCCCAGAGTAACACATCATTAACACTTGACTTGAAATCTGCTTTCATCACTTTTATTTTTGTCTCTATTTAGTTTTATATGAGGTGATGAAAGTAAAAGTGTGTGTGTGTGTTGTGTGTGTGTGTGTGTGTGTGTGTGTGGTGTGAACTTAGTTTTTAAAATAGCAATACAATTCAAAGCAAATTGATTAGTGTGAATTTATTTCATGCATGATACTAGACTTTAATCTTTTTATGAAAATCACATCGTAGGATTTCTGCAGCACTAAAAACGCTGTATTTTTTTCACCCCTGAAGACTTTTTTTGCTGTATAAATAAATTTGCACTAGAACTATTTAATTATTAATTGTAAATAAAATATATTATGGAACAATTACAAAGATTGTATTGTAATCATTTTATTAATGAAATGCATAGAAAAATTAGTTTTGAGTCATTAATCCTATTTTAGTCTGAATTAATATGAAATCAGTTTATATTAATATGTAATATTTATTAAATACTGCTGTTACAGTCTGTGTGACTCTATGTGCAAGAATTTTTTACTCAGATTTCTGTCAAAAAGTCAACATTTGTACGGTTAAGTCATACCTGTAGCAGGATATCAACTCCAGCTGAGCAACAGATGCATTTATTATTGTGTTTATTGCTGTATTGTGTTCTGAGAATGACTTTGACAGGCTGGGTACAAACCTAAAAAACATTTTCAGCACATTTCCAGCATTATAAGGCTTTTTCCTTTGTAACGCAGATCAAACATTTACACATAAAATGCGTTTTTGTCCTAAATAACATATAATAAACAAACCGTGTAGCTACATTTCTAACTGGAAGCATTGAGTAATGTTAGTGTTACATTCTGCTAGCAGCTCATGCTACACTTGGTCTAAGGTTAGCTAGTAGTTTACTTCTTTGTTTTAGTGCTTTCATACCTTTATAAAGATATCCTGCTATTCTGAAATGATTCAAAATGAAGTTTCCTATAAAATGTATAAAAAAAGTGCTTACAGTAAATCTGAAGTAAATCATCAATTTTACGATTTATGTGCAATGCTAAGTTTAGCTTTAAATTATAATCTACTAAGTGAAAACACATTTTTAACATTGTAGAGATCAGTTGGCACACAGACAAGCTGAAACTATAAAATGATCAAATATATTGCGAGTGTTATTAAGCGCAGTTTTGCTGCTATAATTGCAATAATTACAAATTAAGCATTTTCAGTGTTACATACAGTAGGATACTATGGATACATACGTTTAGAACTCATCCAAGTTTCTGTATGAAATCTGCCTTTGATTACATTTAAAAATACTCATATGACTGATCTCACCTGTTGTTATTTCACAGGTCCTTGTGATTAGTGGAGAGACAGAGGCCTAGTATCCCAACCACTGGTTTGTCCTGACTGGGCCAAGTGGCATGAGTGTGGGAAAGACCCCTCGCTACAACGTCGTGTCATCGTCGGAGGAGGACGTCCATCACCACGGCAACATGCCTGCCCTTGGCAATGGCTTTGGAAATGGTAAGATCCAGACGCGGCGAAAGCCACGCAGCCGCTTCGTTAACAAAACCGGACAGTGTAACGTCAGCTTTTCGCACATGGAAGAGCAATCACAGCGCTACTTGGCCGACATCTTCACGACCTGCGTGGACATCCGTTGGCGCTGGATGTTTTTTTTCTTCTCTCTCGCTTTCATTCTGTCCTGGCTGGTGTTCGGTTTCATTTTCTGGCTCATTGCTCTTGTACATGGTGACTTTGACAGAACCTCTAGTGAAGAGTTCATACCCTGCATCATGCAGGTCAACAGTTTTGTGGCAGCTTTCTTGTTCTCAGTTGAGACACAGACCACGATTGGGTACGGCTTCCGCTGTGTGACTGAAGAGTGTCCGCTGGCTGTATTTATGGTTGTCGTACAGTCTATTTTGGGTTGTATCATTGATGCGTTCATGATTGGTGCCATCATGGCCAAAATGGCCCGACCCAAAAAACGTGCGCAGACGTTGTTATTTTCGCACAACGCGGTCATTGCGATGCGAGATGGAAAACTATCGTTGATGTGGCGTGTAGGAAACCTGCGCAAAAGTCACATTGTGGAGGCGCATGTCCGAGCACAGCTGATCAAGCCCAGAGTGACAGAAGAGGGCGAGTACATCCCACTTGACCAGATCGACATCAACGTTGGCTATGACCAAGGCATCGACCGTATCTTCCTTGTTTCTCCTCTGACCATAATCCATGAGATAAACGAAGAGAGCCCACTGTTTGGAATCAGCAAACAGGATCTGATCAGTGAAGACTTTGAGATCGTGGTGATCCTCGAGGGCATGGTCGAGGCCACGGCGATGACCGCTCAGGTGCGCAGCTCATACCTGTCCAGCGAAATCTTATGGGGTCATCGCTTCGAGCCAGTAGTGTTTGAGGAAAAAAACCACTACAAGGTAGACTTTACGCACTTCCACAAGACTTATGAGGTGCCCTCTACACCATCCTGCAGTGCCAAAGACATTGAGGACAGCAAGTCATTGCACTCCAGTGCTAACTTCTGTTACGAGAACGAGTTGGCGTTCAGCAGGGAGGAAGACGAGGAGGAAGGTATAAGGGGAATTTTGGGAACTGAGATGGAAACCCTATCAGCTAGCCTGAACTCTGACCAGAGATCGCACCATAAAGAGTCCGAGATATGATCGCGGACATAGCTGCCCCTTGATATTCATCTCTAGAGAGTTTTATTTTAACGTAGATCCGGTCTGTCCCTTTAGATTTGGCTTGAACTGACAGATACGAAGCAAAGCAAGTGCCAATATGAACCACCGAACCTCGCTGACGTGGGCAGGTGTCGGTATGTTCATGACTGTTTCTGGATGGCCTTCCTGTAGGAAAACTTGAAATAGGATTCCTTGTTTCATGCTGTAGTTTGCTGTCAAAGCTTTAATTGATATCGTAATGCAATACCAAGCTATCCTGGGTGCCAAAATCCAGTCAGACATACGTACTGGTTGGTGCATTCGGTCCCTGCTCTTGATTTTGTAGAATTCCCCCTGAAAATAGATCCTTCTTACACCATCATACACTCATACAGAATCACAATCCCTTTTGTTCAGTGTGACTCGAAGCAATAAAATGATCCCTAATATATTTTTAAAAAAATAGTTGTATGTTGTAGCGCTTCAACCACTCACCAACATTTTGGTTAAACAAAAGTGATTTTAAATCATTTTTTTTTGTCAACATCAACACTAGAAATCATTGACCTGACGTTCATTTAAAGAAAACAAGATGGCACCCAGGCTAGCAGATAGCTAGATAACATAGTGTCTTATATCTTCTGTGTGTAGATTAATCTGTGTGTGTGTATACTGTATGTGTGTGTTTTAAAAATCAGCATTTTTCTAGAAACAGTTTACCTTCCACACACACAGACGACACATCCAGCTTCAAACACACACTCGTTCATGCTCAGGATGCACCCTCTTGCACAGCAGACGAAGCTCAGAGAAGAGAAACGTCCATGAATGTTGGTTGTGTCTAAAGCGGGACTGATTAACTGCACCAAAAATGCATGACAGTGCAAATGATTGAGCAGGATATCTATTATATTATATTATATATTATATATATATATATATCTTCTGAGCACTACAGTATATCAGATGTGTTGGAGCTTCGAGCTTTATTGGAGGCTGCTTGCACAATAGCTAAAATTTACACTTTATGATAATAATTGAAAAGAAACAGAAAAAAATGTTTCTGAAATTGAAACCAAAAAAAAAAAAATCTCCATATCAGGACTCTGAGATATTTACCAGGCCTTGAGAACAATGAGCAGGACTCATGGTTTAAAGGCTTAATAATGTACAAGGGCACAGTGCAATATGAAGCATTAGTCTTCTTCTAACTGATGATGATGATGATGATGTTGATGATGATGTTGATGATGCAGTGTTTAAAGATGGCCCTACATCTGGGCAATGAGGACGTGGTTACCAGACATGCTGAAGGACTGTGGAATACCTGAAATGTCTATAACTTGTCACAAAGTATTCCGATAAACTTAAAATCACATATTTTCCCCCAAGACATGATCATATATTACACTCACCTGTAACAATGTAAATAACCTGCTATGCCCTGAAATCGCACGTGTAAAGTTGCCCATGTGTAATATATTTTTTTAATCGTACACATGAATGAATCATGTGTAGAAAATCACATGCGAATCATTGAAAAACTCGTGTGTGATTCACATGTGAAAATAAATGAATCGTTTAAAATATCATGTGAATATTTTTTTAATCACATGCAGAAATAAATTAATCCTGTGAAAAAGAAATGTACACATTTCTTCCAAATCACATGCAGAAATAAACAAATCATAAAAAATCACATGTGAATCATATTTAATCACATGCTGAGATAAAAGTATCAGGTGAAAGAAAATTCACATGAGAAACCTTTTTAAAAAAATCACATCCGGATGTGGAAAGAAATGAGTAATGAAACAAATCACATGTAAATTGTTTTTTATTCAATGTGAAAATAAATCTCTGCCACAAATAAATGAATAATTGGCAAAAAAAAAATAAAAAATCCAGATTTGGGAATAAATGACTAACAAATCAGATGTGAATTGGTTTTGAAAATTTTGGGTAAAAAGAAAGGAACCAAAAAAAAATCATAGAGAAAAGAAATGAATCATAAACAAAATCACGTGACTCTTTTTTTTTTTAAAAAAAGAAAAACATATGTAAAAAAAATCTGCTAAAAATTTTGCAGATTCTAGAATTGTTTTGTGATTTTAGAAATCGGATGTGAAAATATAACACTGACCAAAACAATCACCAGAGAAATCAGAATCAAATGAATCTTAAAACAGAATCAAATGAATCATGGAAAAAAATCGACTTGTGTCATGAAAATATGACACAGTATGGTACTTTCACATGTCTGTATTTTTACACGTGACTCATGAGATTAACCACTTTACATAAGGATTATCAGCAACACAATCCCAGTTTAGGTAATCCACAACAGTCCCACACACTTTAAACTCGTGCAGCTCTTACTGCCGAGCGTGATGATGATGATCTCCAGATACCTCGCTCTCTTTTAAAAATTACACAAAGGTCGGGGAGGAGCGCGCGGCACACAGAGACGTGCGAAACAAAGGAGAAATAAATGAGCAGAGAGTTCACCCACTCGCCCCATCCATCACTTCTCTCTGTGGGAGAAAACGAGTGCGGCTGATTAAATAAAGGAGGCATTATGTAAGATAATTTTAATAAATGAAACGGCTTGTGGAGACAGATCACAAGCAGCCTTGTTCTCTAAAAGAGAGAGATACTAGAGGAGAGAAAAGAGCAAAGAAAAAAAAAGCCAGAGAAGCATCAGACCTTCCTCATGTTCATCCAGACAAACTTGGATATCAGTCTGCTATTTATGAAAACTTCTCACAGTCTGGGAAACTGGGTCATGGTAATTCAGAAACTTGCTAGCTGTGGATGCTATGATTGCACATGACAACTTATTTTACTAAATTCTTTCCTTACAAGGTCTTCCTTTCAATTTTTTTTTTAAAAACGAACTAATCCTATCATTCATTCTTGAATTCATCCTTCTTTCATTAAGCATGTCTTGTTTTTCTGGTCAGGGTCATAGTGGAATTAATGAGTGGAGTTTATCCCCTCGGGAATACAGCCTAGATAGTTTAGCTTGCCATGCCATGTTTCGGGGAAGTCAGAGAAAGCTGGAGAACTTACTAGAAACTTGCACAGACATGAGAAGTAACCCGAGCTCAGGATCGAGCCAGGAACACTGGAGCTGCCAGCCAAGCTATCCACTATTTAAAAAAAAAAAAATCAAATACACAGTAAATATGCTTATAGACAGAGTTATAAATGGGATTTATTTATTTATTTATTTATTTATTTATTTATTTATTTGTAGATAGAAATATTGATTTATTTATTTACAATTCCAACTTCCCTCATGGAATACCACCCACTTCGGATTGAACCTGTGCTCATTTCTGATGAAATCTTGTTTTCTCTACAAATCTTCATAGACAGTAGGAAGGAAAATGAAATGATAGATGATTAGTGACCTGAGACAAGCATAAATCCTCATGAGATAAGCGTCCAGAGTGCCTATCATCCCATTCATCCCCTCTCCTAATCTGATCTACTCTAGTCAGCAACGTCTTCTTAAATCAAACAACAACAGATGAAGGCTGCATATGGTTCTTAGGAGGTTATGTAGATTTGTACAAAGATCTTGCCGTTCGGTTTATTAGCGACTCTCTTCCACATGACATTTCCCGCCCGTGTTGGGCAACCATCTGCGAAACGATCTTTAAATAACATAATCAGAACCAGACACAGAGGAATTAGGGAATGTAAAGCCTGTGAAAGTAGCCACAATGCAAAAGCTGCTACAGAGACAATCAGTCACACACAAAACGCCTGCATCTCAACAAACATTAACAAAGGTTTAAGGGGGATTTACAGTCACACGGTATAAGGGATTAGACATCTATGCATATTCATTAATGTAATATTAATGCTATAGATAAAAATAGACTTTTAAGCTATTTGGAGGAGGAAGAAGATAAGTAAATATTAATGAATACAGAGTGAGGTTTAATCACAGAATCTCATAATCTATCCATCTCATACAAGACTCGTTTTGAGTCATATGTACATGTGCCAAATCCAACCGGTCACTTCCTATTTCTATACACATCTATTACTTATTCTATTACAAATTCTAAGAAAAGAAAAGAAAAGAAAAGAAAAGCCACAATGAAATATGCAACGTGTAAAAATAAAATGATTTAGAGTTGCGAGTGGACGTCTCATGCTGTATTTCAGATTAGTTTCTATAACGTAACGGTAAAAAGAAAATATTGTTATTTAGAATAAAAATTGTTTAAAAAAAAAAACAATAAATAATGAATCCAAAGGTCATATGAATCACGGTCTATAATGCATGAACAGTAGTTCATTTCTCTTTTTCTTTCTCTTTTCTTTTGTTTTTATTTCCGTCATAGATGTCTTCCTTCAGATTTCAAGATCTACATATTTACCTTTGTATTTTAAGAGCCATCTGAAAATACACTGGATGCAAATTGAGGTCTGAAATTAAACAGGATGTGATCAACCTTATGTGTATTGGTGTTTTTTGGGGGGTTTGTGACTGTTAATGTCTGTAAATGTTTGTGTGTGTGTGTGTGTGTGTGTGTGTGTGTGTGTGTGTGTGTGTGTGTGTGTGTGTGTGTGTGTGTGTTTGACATTGTTATATAAGATGTTTACCCTAAGTGTCTGCATCCCATTCCCAAATTTGGTGCTGCTGATTACTCAGCACAAACATATATGCACACACACACACACACACACACACACACACACACACACATACATTTTCAGAGACACTTGAGCCCGACGTGGTAGCATTACTTCTATCATGACCTGCTATGTTCAACCAAAACCAAGCCTTCACAAGACTCCACAAGTTCCCTCTAAATTACAGTTAAATATTTAACAGTATACTAGTTTTATTTTTTCTAGCTAATAAAAAAAGGCTAGAATATTTGCAGTGGTGCTGATGTTTAACTTGCTTTTTTCCCCATTGGTCATTTTGTTTGTTAATAGTAAGAAAAAATAATAATAAATAAATAAAAATAAAAATGAAAAATAGACTAATAGCTGCTGACAGGAAACATTTTATACTTGCTATCCTCAGTGCACATTCATTGATTTATCTAATCAGCCAATCAAGTCTGATTTCTGTGACTTTGCAGGTTTGTCGTTATCAGATCACCTGGTTTGAGTACTTCAGAAACTGAACACTGTAGTACTGAAGTACTGAACACACAAATCATCTGAAAATCAGAAAACATCATGTAGGCAGACAAAGATCAGAGGAGAGGATCAGGCTGTCATTCATTATAACCTATAGTAATGCAAATAAGCACTGTTTACAACCTTGTTGAGCAGAAAAGCATCTCTGTATGAACAACACCTAAGAATGATCGAACCTAAAGGTGGATGAGCCACAACATCAGGTGACCATATCAGGTTATCAGGTTCTAATCCCTTCCCCTGTGAGCTGAATATCAAAAATCAAACTCACCCAGGAGTGACAAAGTGATTTGGTTTGAGACTGTGATCAGGATAGAATCAAATAATAAAAAATAAGGAAAATATTAAAAATAAATAAATAGAATACACACACATAGGCTGAATACACACAAAAACAAAGGCTAATATATATATATATATTAGCCTTTGTTTTTGTGTGTATTCAGCCTATGTGTGTGTATTCTATTTATTTATTTTATATATTAGCCTAATATATTATATATATATTAGCCTTTGTTTTTGTTTTAAATATATACAATGAAATTCTATACAGTAGTAATAGTAAAATAATTTTTTTTTTTAATTTAATAGCAAAAAAAAATGGACCTTGTCTTGTCTGTTTTCTGACAAACACAAACAGACTAAAAAGCTCTTAATGCTGCAGGAGAGTATATGATCCTCAGCGTCTTCGACAGAGAAATGAGCCTCTGGCTAGACTAAATTGAGGTGAGAGGTACAGCAGCACAACGCTGGGACAGACCACTTACATAAAAGACATCCAGAAAACCAAAAGCTTAGCTCACTTTATCCGACCGTCTCAATAGACCCGGAGACAATCACAGAGCTAATCACAGATCTCTGTTTTCGCTCAAACCATGATTATATTTACTGCTGTTTTTTCCACAGCCAGATGATGTTAGACAGAGCTTTGCTCATTTGTTAGCTGTCATTCAGAAAGACATGGGCATCATGAACAGACATAGCTATCAAACAACATCAACCTCGTTATTATTATCGCAGATCTACCCAGAATATTTTGAAACTGTCAGTAGCCAGGGTAATGGGAAAAGATGTAAAGTCAAAGAAGGAGAAAAAAAGGCCTGATGGAGAGATAGCCAGTGAGTGACATGTACAGATATTTAAACTTGTTTCCATGGGAACGCAAATGCCCTGAAAGAAGAACTGAAGAGGGTGGACGATGTAGTGCTGTGTGTGTGTGTGTGTGTGTGTGTGTGTGTGTGTGTGAGAGAGAGAGAGAGAGAGAGAGAGAGAGAGAGAGAGAGAGAGACTGACTTTTGGATTGTCATCTCCAAAATTAATCAATGTTGTCTAAACTCCCTGTAATGAAAAGATCGGTGCTTCAAAGCAACATGAATAATTCATCACTAATTACACACACAAAGCAGCCTTCAGAAATTTCATCAAGAAGCACACACACCTGCTGTTCACTCATTTTCTCTCTCTCTCTCTCTCACACCTAAACAGACCTAAAACGCAACATATTCCACCATCAGCAAAACTAAAAGAGTGTGCAAAACACTACAGATTTAGATCCAGGTCTCTTTAACGTAAGCTAGCTGATCTGGGAATTACACCGAGAAATAACGCGTCCTCGTTCTTTCATCAATTTTTGAAAAGCGGTACACAGCAAAATCCCCTGTGTTAAATTAACACCTACTGTGCTCAGATAAGACCAGCTGGACTCAGATGGAGCAAATTGTTCATTTAACACTCTAGGTGTTAGGATTAGTCTGTACACACCTACATATTCCATCCAGACAGAATTGTGTAGGACAACCTATTAACTCTTAACTGGTGTGTGTTAGCCTAGTGGTTAAGGTGTTGGGCTACCAATCAGAAGGTTGTGAGTTTGATCCCAGGTCCACCAAGCTGCCACTGTTGGGCCCCTGAGCAAGGCCCTTGTTGCTCAGTTGTATAAAAAAATAAGACAATGAAAGTCACTCTGGATAAGAGCGTCTGCCAAATGCTGTAAATCTACGATTCGTTGGGTTTGATGATGAAGGCAGGTTTGTTATTTATACTGAAGATAAAGAGTTTAAAAAAGAAAAATCTCAGGGCGTTGGAAAAAAAGGTGATGAAGGTCAAAATGAAAATGTTAGGAGTGAAAATAGGCTTAAGTTACTGAGTTACTCAAGAATTTCCTACTTGTTTTGGTTAACTGAAAGGTCTTTAAATGTGCATCTAATGTCAGTCCCTCCATATTTTTTGCAATTACAAAAATTGTGAGAGCATGTGAGGGCCCCAGAGATGCAGTGTGACGTCATCACAACCCGCGTTCAGCCATTTCGATTCACGTGTCATGAGTACAGCTAACGTAGAAAGTGCATATTTTTTTGTCTGCACTAGTAAGAGTTTAAAAGGAGACTCGTGTACTTGCAATTTTGCCAATTAAAAACAAAAAAAAATTACATTTTGGTTTCTTTTGGGTAAAGAAAAGAAAAGCAGCAACAAAAGCAACAATCACTAAAACAACTGACTAATATGCTGATTTAATATTCATAAAAAATAATAAAAATCTATAAAAAAAAATATAGCTTATCTATCACCCATTTTCCCACTATTTGTGTATTTAAATATTTGTGTGCATATTTACTTTTTTTTTAAAAAAATATTTATAATTATTTTTAATCACTTGTTACTTTAAATAACTTTATATTTTAATTATGTTTTAAATATTTCGTTTTATTTCTTTTCATTTGTGTTTAAGGAGACTTTCTGTGCAGTCGTCTGTATTACTTATAGATGTAGAGCGACATCTACTGGTGAATAAGTAGAAATTACAGCCTGAGCCAAAAGAGCATGTCAAATACAGGTGAAACATCATATATAGACTATATACTGTATATAAACAACAAATGTGTCAGCAAAGCATTGCTAAATATTGTTAGCTGCTTATAGTTTAGTAGAGTTACTTAAAACACGTGTCTGATATCTGATTGGTCACAAAGGTTTAGGTTTTTATATAACTACTGACATGGTGTTTATATAACTGCTGACATGGTGTTTATATAACTGCTGACATGGTGTTTAACATTGAGATCAATTCAATTCAGTCATTCATTCATTTGCTACTGCATATCCGAACTACTTCGCCTATCTCAGGCGTCATTGGGCATCAAGGCAGGATACACCCTGGACGGAGTGCCAACCCATTGCATCACACACTACGAACAATTTTTTCCAGAGATGCCAATCAACCTACCATGCATGTCTTTGGACCGGGGGAGGAAACCGGAGCATCCGGAAGAAACCCCCGAGGCACAGGGAGAACATGCAAACTCCACACACACAAGGCGGAGGCGGGAATTGAACCCCCAACCCTGGAGGTGTGAGGCGAACGTGCTAACCACTAAGCCACCGTGCCCCTTCAATTTAGTCAATAAAATATTATTCTACTAAACAAATCCAGGCTGAATCTGAGACTCAAAGTATGCATTTGATTTTTTGTTTTCTTTCTATCCAGCTTAAGGGCATTATATAATACTGCATAACTGCATAAAATGAGGGCAAATGGGATGATTCCGAGGACCTAAGGGAAATAAACATGAGGGATACAAGGAGACCCTGGGGAATGAAAATGTTCTGGATCAGTGAGCCAAAATTCCCATTGGAGGCCTTGGATGCATCCGTCTGTCTTCAGTGTGACATTTATGATGCCATAAACACCAAATTGATATACAAATCGCTATGCACTTATTTATTCGATAGGACCAGGTTCGAAGGGGCACTGGTACAGGAGCTTTTCTTTTCTTTCTTTTTCTTTTTCTTTTTTTTAACACTGAAGATTCCTTCAGTCTTATTTTAGAAGATTCTTCAGTTTGATTTTTGCTTGTTAAGGAACATTTGATTTTTATTTCAATTTGCACATACGACTGTCTATTATTTATGTGTTCATGTCTTACCATTGCTATATGTTTACACTGTGGAGCTCCTGTACTAGAAAAAATTCCTCGTATGTGAAAACATACTTGGCAATAAAGACCTTTCTGATTCTGATTCTGATTTGATCATGTTGAGCAACTAGACATCAGTAGAGTATAAGCATATAAAATGTTCTTTTCTTTACAGAAAGAACATGGCTTTCCATTCTACTAGAGGCATCACTAGAGATATATTCAGACAGTATTCTAGGAAGTTTCATTAAATATTGAAATGAATATCCTTTATCCCCACAAGGGAAAAAAGACAAAGTAGAGAAGATTAATTGTAGCCTTGGTGGCCCTGAGGGAGCAAAGAGGGAAAGAGGGATGAAAATTTTACCCACTGATGCACTGAAGAAGAAAGGCCATGGGGGCAAGGAAGTGTCCCAGGGCATGTTACATTACATACACGTCATGTCTACTGGCTAACTCTCTTTCAGTTTTAATGGAAACAGAAGATACAACCAGTTTGGGTTTACAGTGACTGAGCAGACAGTAAAATCAGTATTCAGTATCTGTTGCTCATATTAGTATCGCCCAGTTACTGCATCTCCCACAGCGCTTGATTACTGTCGTAACTTTAAAGATGAGAAAACAAAACAAAACATGTATTCTGATTAAGATATCATAAGATTAAGATGGTTAAGATAATATGCTGTAATCTAGCTAACACCACTCCGCATACAGTTGAGGCCAAAATTATTAGCCCCCCAGGAATTTTGGAACATTTTCCTAAAGATCTTTCCAATGTTTGCAGCATTGATAAAACTTGATATAATCAAACATTCGCCAGTGCTATTTAGTAGCTTTTGGTACATTTTGGAATATAAAATACATTTTTAGGCTTGCTTTATAATCAAATATAGTGAAAATGGGGTGGTCAAAAATATTAGCCCCTTGTGAATATTTGCTTTCAAAACACACCCAATTAATCAATCAGCTTTCAAAACACACCTAATTAATCAATCAGCTTTCAAACCACACCTGTGCAGTCAATTGGCTTCCTAACAACACCTGGGCATTCAATCAGCATTAAAGGACTCCAAGGAACAGGGCACTTGAACACATTATTGGGAGAGACTACTTTTACTCACCATGCCAAAGACAAAGGAAATCAGTCTTGAGCTCAGAAAGAAGATAGTGGAGGCTCATGATAAGGGGGAAGGCTATACTGCCATTTCCAAGCTTTTCACAGTGTCTAGAACCGCCGTACGTTGCATCATTGCCAAGTACAAGGAGACAAATTCTGTAAGAAACAAACCTGGGCGTGGTCGTAAGCGCAAGATTTCAAGAACCCTGGAGAGGAAAATAGTCAGAGATATCAGCAAGATGCCCCAGACATCTGCCAAGATGATTGTTGCTGACCTGGCCTCTTCTGGAGTTGATGTTTCAAGGAACACAGTTGTGAGGGCTCTTCATCGTGGTGGGCTTCAGGGCCATCGTCCCAGAAGAACCCCTTTACTCAAACAGCGGCACATCACAGCTAGACTGTGGTTTGCCCGTGAACATTTGAAAGGTAAAGATGAGTTTTGGGAGTCTGTGCTTTGGTCTGATGAGACTAAACTGGAACTGTTTGGGCACATGGATGTTGCTTATGTTTGGCGAAGAAAGGGTGAGGCCTTCAACCCTAAGAACACAGTTCCCACAGTTAAACATGGTGGTGGGAGCATCATGCTGTGGGGCTGTTTTGCAGCTTCAGGCACAGGGAGCCTTGTTCGGGTGCATGGCATCATGAAAAAAGAAAATTATGTTGACATTTTGAGGGATAATATGCAGAAATCTGCTCGTAGTCTAGCCTTAGGTCGTCGCTGGGTCTTCCAACAAGACAATGACCCAAAGCATACATCGAAATTGGTCCAACAGTTCCTGAAGGATACCAAAACAAAGGTCCTGGAGTGGCCCGCACAGAGCCCAGACCTCAATCCTATTGAGAATCTGTGGCGAGTGCTCAAAGTGAATGTCCATGCTCGGAAACCACGTAATTTGGACCAGCTGGAGCAATTTGCAATGGAAGAATGGGCTAAAATCCCTCAGGAAACCTGTGCCAACCTAGTAAAGAACTACTCTAAGAGGTTGTTGTCAGTTGTGGCTCAGAAAGGGTTCACTATTGACTATTAATGAACGGGGGCTAATAATTTTGGACGTTTCATTTTTGCCCTTTCTTGTTTCAACTCACTATTTCAATTAAATATCCTAATCAAACTTAGTGGAGATTTTGTCTTTGTTATTTTGGAAACAAACACACTATAAAACACTTGTTGTTAATGGTCATTTCCATGGAGAAATCAAGAGTTTTGTCTAATTTCATAAGGGGGCTAATAATTTTGGCCTCAACTGTATACTATAGCTAGCTAACTAATTCATCTCAATATAGCCATAACAATATAAAAGCTTCTCTTGTATTTGAATAGGTCCCATAGTTACCAATGTTCATTTGCAAGTTTTCATAGAAAAAAAATATTGGCTTCTAATATTAAATGTATAAAGTGAGTGAAGGTTTAAAAGCAATTTGGGTGTTTGGATCAGCAATTTCATTTTGATCTATCAAATAACTGAAGGACACAGTAATATTTCAGTAGTGAAATGAGATTTATTGGATTAACAGAAAATGTGCAATATGCATCAAAACAAAATTAGACAGTTGCATAAATTTGGGCACCCTTGCCATTTTGTTGATTTGAATACCTGGAACTACTTACTGTAGCACTGATTAATTGGAACACACAATTGGTTTGGTGAGTTGATTAAGCCTTGAACTTCATAGACAGATGCATCCAATCATGAGAAAAGGTATTTAAGGTGGCCAATTGCAAGTTGTTGTTCTCCTTGACTCTCCTCTGAAGAGTGGCAACAAAGATTGTTCAACCAGACTTCCCTCTCCCCAGACACGTCCTCCAGCTCTTCCGGGGGAATACCGAGGTGTTCCAAGGCCAGCCAAGAGACATAGTCCCTCCAGGGTGTCCTAGGTCTTCCCCGGGGCCTCCTCCCGGTTGGACACCCCAGGGAGGTGTCCAGGAGGCATCCGGAACAGATGCCCAGAGCCAGATTCCGTGTCCGGGGATTGGGTCGCCGAGGCCCCTGCCTTCGACTGCCACCCAATCCACATTGCACCAACCCCTTATGGTTCCTCCTGCAGGTGGTGGGCCCACAGGAGATCGGCCCCACATCGCTCCTTCGGGCTGAGCCCGGCCAGGCCCCGTGGGGTAAGACCCGGCCTCCAGGCGCTCACATGCGAGCCCCAACCCCGGGTCTGGACCGTCACCTAGGACCTGTTTGCCTTGGGAGACCCTACCAGGGGCAGAAAGCCCCAGACAACATAGCTCCTAGGATCATTCAGGCACGCAAATCCCTCCACCACAATAAGGTGGCGGTTCAAGGAGGGGCAACAACAAAAATAATGTTATAGTAAAAGAGAAGTAAGCTATAAAATAACCAGTGCATATGTAAATGCAGGTATGAATTAAGTGTAGATTAGTCAAACGTCACTGGTCGGGAGGGGGAAATGATGGTTACAAGGGAATCCTGAATTTTCTCGTCTTAATACAAATGTTGAAACGCATCTGCATTGACTGAACATATGGTACAATGCAGATGAAAATACAGAGTATTTTTTCTGAAGAGATGGTGGATGAGAGAACATGAAAAGAACAACACGTCATTATGAAGAGAAAAATATACACATGGACTTGCAACTGTTTTCAGTTTGATTTTATTGAAAAACAGTCACGTCAAGAAGTGGTTAAATTTCAAATGAACTAAAAAGGCTAGAAAAATAAATTATAGCCAGTGTGTGACAACACAGATTAGGGACAGACCAAAGAAAGATCTCAGCATCAGAATACATCAAATAAAATAAATAAACCCCATTACCTTTATGTATAAATATTAGATTATTTTAAGCCCATATACAACACACAAAAATAGTGAAAAGTGCACAGATACAGGGACACGATCAGGTCTTTCTATTTCCTGCCCGATTCGAAAAGCTTCATTCTCTCCTGAACAGAGAGATGTTCTCTCAGACTCTGAGAAGGGAAACAAAAAGTTCAAAATCAGTTCATTCTCCTTTTTTCTGACATACAGTATTTTGCTCAAATAGTGATCAGGGTTCAAACCTTGGATCTGGTTGGCTGGTTTGGTTTAGTTTGATTCTTCAGGAAGTCAGGATTACTTCTTGACTTCATCACATCTATGGTATAAAACACACATCATTTAGGTCTGCGTGTTCTCATGGAGGATGCACGAGATTACGCGTGTTTACTCACCATAACTTTGGCTCCGTTGCCTGCAAGTCTCAGCACTGCACTTAAAGAGAGCTGGAGATCTGGCACCTGAAACGCTCAACTCATTCAGCAGCTTCTTACAATGCTGAAAAGCACATAATATTAAAACATCTAATAAAATTCAAAGTCTGAGGCTACAAAATCCAACAGGTCAAAAAAGTTAAAGGTGCCCTGCCACACGTATTTCATTACTTTTGTGGTAATGTCTGAAGTTTACCATGGACTCTAACATATTTTTGTGGAAAAAATGCCTTGGTTACCTTGTTTCAAGCCATTCTAGTGTGGTATAGAAAGCCTGCAGGAAGACTCAGCTCGTTTTGCGCCAGTTCTCATGAATATTCAAATGAGCTATGCTGCTTGGCTCCGATTGGCTAACCGCTAGGATATGAGAGCATGACTATTCATTCACCCAGCGCAATAAGTAACCTAGGCTAGAGGAAATTTGTTTACAATCACCTTGAATTGCGGCAGAATGGCTTCTTCACAAGCCCGTTAACGTTCAGCCATCCTTGCTGTATAGGAAACTCACTGAGCTACACGAATTCTGGGGGCGCGGTCTCAAGTGGGAGAGCTCATGAATAGTAATGAGCTCAGTCACTCTGACGTCAGAGTGACCAGCTTTTCCAACTGACCTGATTTCTCCCCTTATTTCTTTTAAGTGGCTAGAACTGACCGGGGAGGTAACAGGTCGTTTTCAAATTCACGACACAACACAAACACATATGGATCTAACACATATCAAAAAATACAAGTAAAAACGGTTTTGTGTGGAAGGGCAACTTTAAGAAATCTTACTCTGTTTGCAGCCTGTAGCTCCTCCTTTAGTGAGCTGATCTCTTGCTTCAGACACTTAAGTTCTGACTCCTTTACTCTTAATGCCACCTAAAACAAACATGCATTTGGTTTATTTTTTATTTGCAGCCTTTAATAGAATCTATCTTTAACCTTGACTCAGGGGCTAGATAAAATATTAGTCCAAATCCAATATAATGATTGCTATTCGCAAAAATAATATTTACCAAAGCACTATTATAACCAGATATTTGCACCAGGAAACATGCATACTCCCAATTTAGAGAACACACACACGTGTAGCAGTCATGCCAATCACTAAGTCACCGGTTTAATTGCCGTTAAAACTTTTACATATAGCAAGTGTGTAAATAAAATAAAGGAATTTTACCTCCAGCTGAATCACATCTTTGCCCTGAGAGAGCTCCATTTGCTCGATTCCTCCATTCACACAAGATTGCATTTGGGAGAGTTCAACCACTAAGTGCTCATTCAGCTCCTAGGGTATAGAATCAGACACACACACACCCCCCCCAACCCAATTTACCCCGATGCACTAAACATGGATGTTGCTTTAAAGAATCAGCAAACCTTTAAGACCCAAACTATTACATAAGCAGACATATACATTTACTAATGTGTAGCATATAAATAATGTCAGTATTCCTTATTACAGTACAGCTCTGGAAGGTTTTGCAGGTTGTAAATTGGCCTTTGAGAACAATATCATCTTATAACATGTCTGAATGTCAACATGTTTTCTGTCGAGAGATTTACTTGATTGCGTTTGTGAAGTTTCTGGTTTTCTCTCTCTACAGAGCTCAGGGCCTGTCTCTCGGTCTCTATGGCTCGATTCAGGTTTGCATTCTCCAGGCATTTCTGCGAGTATTGCTCAGATAACACTTCCAGCTCCCTGTGTAGCAAATCCAGCTCGTCTCTAAAACAACACAAATACAGAAGATTCCCGAGTTTCCGGACCTTTAATGACCAAGCATTGTTCCTGATGAATATTCCATTGAACCTTCAATAATACAATTAGATTTCCTGCAATCATTTGCCAGACAAAGGCGACATAAATGCAAACACACTTACTTAAATTGTGCACGCAGCTTGATGATGTCCGTGCCGGCTCCCCTCTGCTGAACCTTTTGACTTTTCTCCAGTTCCTCCTTGTGAGCTTTACGCATGGCCTCAATGGCTACACACGCACACAATAAATCAATATCAATGATCCAACAATGGAATTGTGAACCAGTAATGCAGAGCAGTTAAGGACAATGTACGAGTTGAAAAAAAAAAAAAAAGTAGTGGTAGTAGAAGTAGTGCCTGACAATGTGGAGTGCACATTGGCAAGTAGTCTAATCAAGGAGCATTGATCAACCCAACAGCGCTTTCTGGGTGAACAGACAACAAGTCTAAAGGTAGTAATACTTGATCATAACTACCCAACTCAGCAATGAGTATTATGATATATTGGTCTCATACCTGCAAGTGTGGCATTGGTTTCTTCCTGGAGAACCCTCTCTTTCTCTTCCAGCAGCTGTTCCACCTCTATCAGGTGTTGCCGCTGCATCTCCTCGATCACCCTCTGATGACTCTGTTCCATGCTGCTGAAGCCAAGTTCACAGGTGACCTAACGCACAAGCATGGAAAAACACAAATACACACAGTAATGCAATTCCAAACAAATCCCAAAGAATGTCTTCTGGACTGCAAATCAGTTGCTCTACGTTGGTATTGGATTGTACACAAGGTTGGTTAATGTACCAATAGACATCATTCATTTTACTAATGGACTGATAATCACATTGCACTGAGCCAAGATGCAGCTCATATCTAGTCTCCATGTCAGAAAAATGTAGTGAGTACCTCCACAGATGAGTACCTTCAGTGTCTCTAGTTCCTGTTCATAGGCCTTTCGCAAAGCGTTTCCATCTCCTCTGCGAAGCTCATCTTCCAAGCATCTAACCTGCAGCTCCAATTCACTGATTCTTTCTTTCATAGCGGTCACAGAAAGCATTTCCTCTCCATTAATGGATTCCGTCAAGGTCACAGTCTGTGACTGGTTTTCGGTGTAGTATCCATGGAGACGCCTCATCTCTAATTCATGGAATTGCTGAAGATCCTGGAGCTTTTTATTAAACTCTGCCTCTAGTTGCTGCACTTCTTGTCCCTTTATCTGGGTATCGGTCTCTGCTGAGATGCGTGCCAGCTCAGCCACCTCTATAACCACGCGATCCTCACGTAGCTTTTCCTCATAGCTCTCATTCTGTTCTTGCAACATGGCCTCCAGCCTGCGGCACTGGCATGCAGCCTGCTCCTGCTGGTCTTGCAAGAGACGCACTTTGTGCCTCAGAGCAACATGTAGTTTGCATGTAACATATGCTAAAATGGCCTGGAACAACACAGTCCGGAAAAGGACCGGAGAAATCCCAGACAATCCCAGATCATCTTCTTCATCTAAAGGATGTAGCTGCTTGGAGAGGGCCTGGAGGGAACAGGCCTGTGCCTGCAGCTCTACCACTAGACTGTCTTTGTCCATATCTACAGGGCAGCATCCCTCCTTTTCATTTTTACTTTCTGGCTTACATGGAACCAGTTCAGGCAGGCTGACATCAGACAACCAGAGTCCTGTTTTAGAAATGGTCTCCTCTTTGGCATTAAGAGGAGTAACCCCAGACCCAAGACAGAACGGGACTTTAAAGGCCTGTGACCCATGCTCTTCCTTTGTGTTGTGTAGATGGTTTGTGTATGTTAGGTATGCTAGTTCTGCTTTCATACACATGCTATAGATCTCACGCTCATCCAGTAAGCACCCTGCCTCACCCATCTCTTGATAGTATGAAAACAACTGTGAGTAGTTCCTCATGACTGGCCCGTCAAGCCTCCCATCACAAACCCCTCTAAGGGCCTTGGTCTGGAATTGCAACTCTAATAGCCCCTCTAGGAGGCGTTTGCTGGGATGCTCTAGTGCAGAAGCCATCCTCTGGATGACTAGTGCTTCTAAGGACAACATCCTGCTAGTCAACCCTTGAGATAAAATCTTCTCTGGACTCATACCATTGTCTTGCAAGACATCCTGGAGATCAACGTTAAGCAACTTACTAGTACCCAAGTTAACCTTAGTATTAGTAGCAATCGTTTCCTGTATGATCCTGCAATGTTTTCCATTTGGACTGTCATTTCTAGCACCTGGTCCAAAAGACTCATTGGGTATCTGCACACGCCACTGATCAACTTTCTCAGCATTAACCTCATCACCTAGTTTTTGCTGCTGCTGTCGGAGCTGCAATGTGATCTCCTGAAGCCTCTCCTCTGTGTCACACAACTTGCTCTCTAATGCTTGTATTACGGATATTACTTGTTCTGATTCATCCCCCTGTGCAACTGGCTGTTTCTTCAAATCAACAAATCCAAAATTCTCGACCTTCTCTCCCTTGCATGGACCGACCTGAAGATGCTGGTTGAAGGCATGTGGCTGAAATATGCCAGTCACTTCCACGGTCACACCTGAACAACCCATTTTGAGTAATAGTTCTTGTAGTTCCTGCTCTTTCCTATTAAGCTTTTCTTGTTGCTGCTCTAATTGAATTCTAAAGCGCTCTTCGCACACCCATTCGCAGTTTTGCAATTTACCGCGCACAAACTCCAACTCCTCACATACTTGCTCGTAGTTATGCTCCATATCATAGTACAGGGTCTCCTCATTCCGTAGCCGTGCCTGTAACCTACTCATTTCACTGTCCGATTCATCTAGCTGGTTTTGCAGCTCTTGGCACTTTCTCTCCAGCTGCTCTACCATGCCCCCTGTTGGCATCTTTTGCAGCATCGCTTCCGTTTGCATAAGCCTCTCCTCCAGTTCCTTCCCACGCTTCTCTGCATGCTCAAGGCTATCATGGAGACTCCTCCTCTCCCGTTCCTGACTCTCCTCAAGGAGGCGCAAGTGTCTCTGTACACGGGCGTCTTTCAGAGCCTGCGCCTCCTCCGTAGCCTTCAGACGTCCTGAAACTTCATCCAAAGAACTTTGCAATTCCTTCAGTGCACTCTCTCTTTCCCTTAGGATACCTTCAGCTTTCTGCAGTTTTGTTTCAGTTTCATGTAGGAGGTCCAGACTGCCACTCAAATCAGTCTGGAGGTGGGCCTCAGACAGTTTGTAATCCCTTGCCTCTCTCTCACTTCTCTCATACATTGCCTTAAGTTCTGAATGGAGTGTTTGAAGCTCAAGTTCCCACTGCCTTTCTGTTTGTACTGATCGTGAGGAAAATGTGGCTGGAGCTGGTATGGTGTAAAGATAAATCTAAATAGAAAGAAAAAAAATTAGCATACTGTATAAAAGCTATGCATAGAAATATGGGACCTACATGAAACAAATGCATCTAACTCTTAAAATGTTCAATGGAAAACCTTAAATAAACACTTTCAATCTCAAAAAAAAAAAAAGCTTCTAGGTTCAGGTAGAGACCCTTCAGACAGGTAGATCCACTAACCAGGGGAAAATAAATAAATAAATAAAAATAAAAAGAGGTAAAGTAAATTGGTTGTTTCTGGCATTCTTCAGTCTGTCCATCTTCCTGGGGCACTTTTATTGCTAAATATTCTACATAGAACCTTTATCACACAGTCTTTGAGTAGAACCTCTTTAGACAGGTAGATTAATAATCAGTAAGAGAGACATTAAAGAACCCTTTTAGAAGCAAAAATTCAAGCTCATTGTTATGAGGTACAGTAAGTTTGCTTAACTTTTTTTTTTTTTTTTACAATGAGGTTTCAGCTAGCATCTGTATGTGTTCTTTTGGTGGTCCCTTCGCAGGGACACTTTCCTTTGTAAAGTGTGTTTTTTTTTGTTCTTTAACAAAAAGGGTTTGGAATAAAGCCTCATTGGGATCCCTAAACAATTCTAAAAACCCTTTGAGGTCCTTTTAGAAATGCAAGTAAGGATAATATTAACATCATCCCCTCTTATTCCTCAGCCCTACATAGACAATTCTGTTTAATTATCAGAATTTATAATTTTACAGTAAGTTTACATTTCATTTTTTGAGGATAGGAGGACTCAGGATGCATTTACCTCTTTCTTTTCTCCCATCTGTGTATTAGAAGAAAGGTCATTGAAGACATCCACACCATCGACCTCGGCATTCTTCTGATCAGCCGGTTTATCGGCGAGAATACTGGATCTCACCATGAGTGGTGAGGAGTCTGCAGGCTTTGTATAATGGGAATCCTGTGCCGTCGCGGTATGCGACACCGTAACGGAGCTTGCAACAGGTTCTTCAGGAGATGGTGCAGGTGCAGGGGGCACAGAGTCCTCAGAGACAAACTCTGAATCTATTTCTGACTGCCTGCTGAGTGTTTCCCTTTTCGTCCTCATGTGATTAAACTCAGCCCAATCAAAGGTTTTGTAACGCCCCTCTCGGCGTCGTTCTACAACACTGCTCCTCTTTTCCTCCTCTGAACATGGAGGTTTTGAAGCCATGTCCATTGGCACCTTTGGAGGAAGTGAACTGAGAAATGAAAAAAAATAATAATTCATAACTTTGCATGCATAGCACCATGGAAAAGTAATAGTCCAAAATAAATAGTGGCATCATCTATGAGTTTAAATAATAAAACCAAAACCTTTTTCTTTTTAATATGCCTTCAGTAAACCAAAATGGAAGACTTTAATAACTATTTACCATGTAACATCGGGGGCAACAGATGTCTGAATATTCTTCATAACTGCCTGAATCCAGTTCCGGCGAATTCCATGGGTCATTGCACAGAGTGTAAAGACTCCATCTTTAGTCTGCAAGAGGATTACAGACATGAGCAAATCTAATACTTTTGTAGCTCAATAGCCACTTTGAGTGCAAATATGTGCACACTGGGGTATTTTAGGGCTGTATTGCACTGCATCATACCTACAGAAGTGGGGGGGAAAAAAAAAGGAAAAAGAAAAAGATACTCTACAAAACATCTGAAAGATCTGCACACTGACCAAGGAGATGTTAGCCTGCCTGAAGTGGTACAATGTTTTGGTACCATTTTGGTCATAATTTTTTATGTCACATATGACTGTAAAATGGAATGAAAACATGGCCAACTCCTTAAACTAAGTATAAATAAACTAAACTGAAGAGAATTCATTAAAAATAAGAATATATATATATATATATATATATATATATATATAAAAGAATATAAGGATTTAATGTGCATCTAAAAGTGCATTGCGCAACACGTGCATGTGAGTTTCATGCAGTAACAGTAAAACAGCAGTATGCAGAGTGCCAATGGTATGACAGAGACTCTTGATGGATCTGTGAGGTGGACATGTCCATACTGAGGAGAATGAAGGCCTGAGGGAGGGAAGAAGCTCCTAGAATAGTATACAGTGCATTTAGCCAGGTTAAGCCAGCTGATCCATTCTAGGTAACGTTAAATTAACTAGAAACATTCTTCATTGACAGTAACTTAAGAGAAATTGAGGGCACTAAGCCAGGGCATCTTTCAAGTCCCGGCAAGAGCATTAGTAACCAGCTCATCCATCATAAAGCTCTTTTGGTTCATTTTTGAGAACTTCCTAGTGACTATTGGCTCCATTAGGAACATGGAGTGCTTCTAACGTATAAAAGTCTAAAAAGGTCTGTAGTTCATTCCACTGAGGTTGTGATGCAATTTCGTGTGGTTCAGTAATGTCTTTGATTTGTCATTTGTGTTTAAAACAAAACAAAACGTTAAAAAGACACATTAGTGAATAATTCCCCACACAAAACATGTATGTGGAACACTTGCATGAATTTGAAAGCCATATTTCTTCTGCATAGGAAAGTCTGTGATGTCATAACATGTGGACAGGTTGATCTCACCATCTACGTCTGCAGCCTGTAATAAATCATATCAGAGCAGTAAGCACTAGTGGACTAGTAATCTTTTATACAAGAAGGAGGGAAAAAAAGACACCATACACAAACATACCTCTTCAGCCACTGAATCCCTGTAGAATCTTAAAGCCTGGTTAGTAAGAACAAACCAATGCTTCCTCCACTAGAACAAGAGGAAAAGATAAACAACACATTTAAAGCTTGAGACATTTTTCTCTATTATCTTCATACACTCTTTTTACCTTTCCATCTTCTCCCAATCTTGTCATCCAGCCCTTCTTAAAATTTATCAGGTCAGGCTGAGAGAAGAAGAGAAAAAACTAATCACCACATGGATAATACTTGCTTGTTTAACTTCAGCAGCAGTGCAGTGTTTTGTTGGCTGTACCCACAGTGTTCGTGTGTTCTGCCAAACTGCGCTCCAGTGATTTGGAGCGACGGCATTTGGAGGCACAGACACCAGATTCACCATGACCACGAGCGAACACCTGCAGAAAAACCAAAAGCACCACCAAATTTCACAGCTTCTTCCCAGCATCTCACCTCAAGCAGGATGTAAACATGTACGCGTGATACCCGTGTCCTGCTGCGGTTCGTTCTCTCGTCTTCATCGCATTCTGCAGCGTAGCAGGTGGATATTGACGAAGAGGAACACAGCTCTATGGCAGGCATATGCATCTCATTTTCCTGCTCAAACTGACTGATAACCTGCGATCGCCTGAAAATACACAACAAAATGGTTTTTGGTTATGTATAACAAAAGGGGCATAAATTGTCCCATGCACATTAGGGATGTTTACATGTGCTTGTTTTCTTCAATCCAGAGGATTTGCTCTGATTGAAGATATATAAATATTGTAAGATTCAAGCGTTTACCAGGCAAATTATTTTCATATAATTACCCCACATCTTAGTTATATTGAGTGCAATCTTTGAGGTGTTTAAATAAAAGCTATTTACTCTGAGCAAACAATCCAATTACTAACATGCTATTTGGCTGCATGTAAACATACTGATTGCTGCTAAAGTTAAAAAGCTTTCTTTTATTTTTCGATAATTCTACAGCTCGGATAATAGGTCCATAATATGTTAGTGTGTCTATAGTATCTTACAAATGACCTTTATTTTAAACCTGCCGCAAACAGGTTTACAAGAATGTTGTAATTGTTGATCTGGTGAAGTTTCATTTATTTTGTTAATTAATAACATCTCTAGTGCTAGTGCTTTAGTTCAGCGGTACTGTATATTGGTGTTTTCACCACGAGAAAGCCTTACATAGGGCTTTGTAATTTTTTTTTTCAGTAGCTTTACAAGTTGCAAGTACTTTTCAAGGTGTGTGTTATATGATTTTTTTTTTAAATCACTAAAAAAAACACTATAGATCACATGCTGCTGTTACAGAACAAGTCTGTCCACGGTAACTCTGATGAAGTTCTCTCTCTCTCCCTCTCCCTTTCATTCTCTATACCTGCGTATCTAGAGAGATAAAGTGAGAGAGAGAATAGCAATTTATTAATAAGGCTATTACTACATCAAATGTTGCGTATAAGTGTTCTAGAAAAATGCTCTACATCAGCAAATAAATAGCAGCTACTTCTCTTACCTGCGCTGTTTTCCGAAAAGACGGTACACCTCCTCTCTTCCCGGGCTGTGTGTTCTGTGCGTTTCCCCTCTTCCACGCCTGAGCAAGTGCGATCCTGATGCATGTACCTGCTGCTGTCCCTTCTCTTCCATTACACTAATTTTCTGCCCCTCCCAAAAGCCTTATCACACCTTCAAACCCACTGTTAGCACTTCCCAGAGACCAGAGCCTGAATAATTGTGGAAGTTGGAAAGTGGAGCCCACTATGTAAAGCAGTTTCATGGGTGAAACGTTCACACCTGTAGTCCTGGTCAGGGCCTGTCTGCGCGTCCTCAGCGTCGGCTCTTGTTTTCTCGAGCGATGAATATCCACTATCTATACCTTCACGCCTCTTGGTTGCTGAGAGAGTGAAAAAGACAAACCACAAAAAATTAACTCAGGCATTCCAGCCTACAGTATGTGCACAATTTCCTGGCAAATCAGCAGGCTGGGCCATCCTAACATCCTGCAATACAAAGACAAATAGCTGGCAACGACACACTTAGTGAGCATCAGCATCTTCACAACAACTCATTTGGATTGAACAGACAATGCGCTATAAATGGATAGAAAATACTAATAAATAAATTCACTCATTGGTGTAGCGAGTCACTCCATATTTGCAGAAAAGTTCGACTTTTAGTTTGTCCACAATTGAACATGAAAATGAAAAGTGAACAATGTGCGGTCACTTTGTCGCTGAAAGTGTGCGTGTGAATGCAGCAGTGTCTGGTATAAATTAGGCTACTAGTCTGATTACAGTTTTTGGAAATAAAACTATTAGAAAATTTCACAGAAGGGTACAAGGGGGAAAAAAAAAATGGTACCAATAAATAAATAAATAAACAACAAGCACTCCTGTTGACATGTGACTGGGGGGTGTGGTATTTGTTTTAAAGCCTCAAATAAAGTCCGTTCATCCGTTTGCTTAACAGATGAACATCTACGGTGTGGCACTGCATTACGCAACTAACACTCAATAAAGCAGATAACAAAAGACAAAAGAAACCCACATGGCCATCACATTTGATTGCATTTCTGTTTCTGCTCTTACCGTTTGTGCTGAAATGACTGGGTAGATGACTAAGCGTTGAGCAGAGGTAGGAACTGATGAAGGAGGTATTAGGAGAGCTGGCATGGCTCATTCTGCTGCTCGAGCAGACTCCTCCTTTCTCATTAAGCTCCTGGGGATCCTCTCGAAGCCCCACCTCTGGAAAAGAAGGGATTGGACAACCTACCTCCACTCCACCCATATCACTGCCACTTGTGTCTTCACCATCACATAGATTTACATTAGTAGCTTCAGCACCGACCCGAGTGTTTAGATCTCCACAATAAACACTTTCGTTAATGCTCTTGCTGTAAACGCTACCAGTACTGAGTTCAGGGCTTCTCTTCTTGGTGCTGCTGCTCTCAGACACCTTGGTTCTATCAGGTAGTGTGTGCTTCTTTACGTTATGCTGAAGAAAGGATAGAAAGAGCGCAAGGAAGAGAAGATAAAAAGATTGGTTGTTGCAGTTAGACCACAAAGCAACATAGTCCTAAGCTTCTCCATATTCTTGGTGAGATCGTTAAAATTAATTCCACTAATGTTCCACTAACCAGCACTTCACCACATGCACACAAGCTACTGGGCATAATTAATTGCATGTCAGCCAGACAAACTGCAGCTCTACACATTAACCTGCTCTTCTCCACACACACACACACACACACACACACACACAAAATGGTCTGTTGTCAGCAAGCAGAGGAAGAAGTCTGAGAGAGACGTAAATCAAGCAGACAGAGATATGTGCACAGCAGTTAGAGGCATAATTAAACTGAAGTCGGGCTTGGAGGTGAGTGTTTAAAGGGCCAACTAGCTAAACCTAATACACATTTTTTAAACAATATCATTTTTAGTCCTAATCTCATAAATTCACTGTTTCAATTAACAGATTTTTGCCCTCAAGAAACTTTTTTTTTTTTTTAAAACTACTTTTTAGGTTGCCACAAAACCCCAAAGATTTAAGGCTCAAATAGAAATAAAATCAAAAAGGGAAGGTCAAGACAAATGACTGAAAGATTTATGATCATTTGGTTATAGTCTCGGTCTGTAAACATTGCTCAAACAAACCTCAGCCCAAAAAAACATTTATTGGATCCTCAGGTGTGCAATTCCTCGGAACGGACTTCAGATTTTAAAGCTGTCCTCAAAAATCTCTTCGTACAATCCAGCTCAACCTCACTTGAGGTGAGTGAGACATTTTATTGGCATGTTAGATATTTAAAAGAGTTGTTAGACAGCTACCTGCTAGTAGGATACATCCTACTATGCAGTAAATAGTTCTGAAATGTTAACACATACTGTGTATACCAGTGACTCTAGTCTTCTCTTCTTGTGGTTTGTTTTCACAGCATTCAAGTGAACAAGCAGGTTTTCTTGCCACCTAGTAAGAACACATGCAAAAATAATGAAGGCATGTTAACAAGGTCAACCAAAGTAGTTCATGTTTATTGCCATTATTATTCTTCATTTCAACACAATTCCCAATAAATACTGAATCATTGCAACCTTTAGTAATATTTATTAGAGCTCTATCAATGCTAATGCTAATATTTAGAGTATGTGCTGGTTTTCTGTTACTTCTGCTGGTGGAACAGGTCTTATATGGGGGTGAAGTTAAGGAAGGATCCTAGACAAATTTTTATCAATATTATGCACTAAACAAATAACATCATATTTGAAAGTTATGATAAAGGAAAACAAGAAGAGCAAAATGACTAGATCTGTGTAGATATTGTTGCAATCCAAGCTTTAGAACCAATAAGAAAGGGAAACACTTGAAATTTTTCTTTCCTGCATCCTCCTTCATGTATAAAGTCATTCTAAGAGAATCTCCTGTACAAATGCTGTGATTATGGAAACCGCAGTGTTTACCCAGTGATGTTCTCTGCATTCTCTGCTCTTATATAATAATCTCGGTCACTGAAACTAAGGCGTAGACTGTTGCAGAAGTTGGTCTGGGATGAGGCGTCCTGAACAGCACTGCACTGACTCATGTTTACACTGCCCTGGGGCAGAGTACCAGGCTAAAACACACAGTCACAAGACAGTCACAACTTATTCTACTATAACAATCCGTTAACAAAGATTAGTGGAAAAATTTTTTATATATATATATATATATATATATATACACACACACACACACACATATACAGTATATATACACATACATACAGATACAAGTCAAGATCTTCAGTATATGAGACATCAAACATAAGAAATGTCTGATGTCTGTGACTAACTGTGGGATGGGTGTTAATGACAGGTGGGCTGTTTTGAGCATTTTAGAAGAATTTTCAGACAAACCTCAAGTTATACAGAATAGTGTGAAAAACAAAAAACAAAAACAAAAAAAAAAAAAAAAAAACTTACTATGAGTGGTTACTATCAGTTTAAAACATCTTGCTGAGAAGAGAGATCAGAAGAGAAGGAATAGCCACTAAGCTCAGGTGGTCTGAGCTTTCAGGAAGTCTAGAGTAAATCAATTAATCTACAATCGTGAGATAGGTGAGCTACAGCAGTAGATGATCACGTTAGGTTCTACTCCTGTCAGCCAAGAACAGGAAGCTCAAGCCATTACAAGCAAAGGCTCACCTAAACTAAGATTAGAAAAAGTAGAAAAATATTTAATTGCCCAGTTTTGACTGACAGGAGTTGAACTGGAGGTGGTCTTCTGCTGTTGTCACCCATCCACCTCAGGGTTGATGTTTTGTGCAAGCCGAGATGCTATTCTGCTCATCACGTATGTAAAGAGCACTGATTTGAGTCACTATGGATAGTTTATACCATTTTATACCATTATGCATATTCTCCTCTGATCTCTGATCAACAACTCCTTTCCACCCACTGAACTGTTTGCTCACTCAGTGTATTTTGTGTAAACTCTAAAATTTCAGGAGGTCAGCGGTTTCTGAAATACTCAAACCAGCCTGTCTTGCATCAACATCCTAGCTACGATCAAAGTATTAAATTATTCTTCATTATAAATATTTGAATTAACTGAAGCTTTGAATAACTCTGCGAATTGTGCTGCTTCCACATGATTGGCTGATTAGAGAATTGAATATACATACATGTGTTCCTAACAAATTGGATAGCGAGTGTTCAGTATAGTTATAGTACCATTTCATCCAGAGCGTAATGCAGAAGCCCATGCTCATACAGTATGAAATATCGTCGCTGCCATTTCTGTGGTGCAGAAGGTAAACACACATTTGGTAAGGTAAATTACTACAAGTGAAAATATCTGCCTAAAGACACCATGAGATTTCTTACCCTGTTCTTACGGGCAGGATTCAGAAAATCAATACCCTCTGGGGCTAGAAGAAGCCAACCAGCTTTGACAGGTTTAGCCTGCAGAAAAATAAGTGTGTGAGTGAGGTCCAATATTTGGGGAAATAAATTGTTCCTACCACGACATTAACCCTACAATGACAGCATGTGTGCTCTGGTACAAGTGTATCCGGTGCAGCTGGGGTATTTAATCACTTTCATAACACTAGTGGGTCACATCACTGCTCTTCTGAGGATCAGCCTGCTCACTGGTGTTCCCCTTCCAATGATGAAGGGAATATCAGGGAGCTGAAGGATTTTGCACTATGCACACCAACAGATGACTAAAATCCAAGATTTAAATATTCACTTTGAATTACACATAATCTGAACGCAACTCCTGTACACGCTTACAAATAGTCAAAATCAAGCATGCATGGTTAACTTATTTCCTATTTACCGGTTTATTCCAGATCCACACCACTCCTTACAACCGGATCATAATTTAATTCGAATCGTTCTAAACCGGATTAATTGAGACGTTTACATGAAGGTTTTTAAATCGGATTATTATTATTATTTTTTTTTTTGGCACATGCAAACACGTAGATCATATTCAGTTCATATCATTCAAGCCAAAAAAAAAAAAAAAAGAGAGAAACGATTCGCTTACTGCGTGTAAATCGGATTCACTGAGTGTGTGTGAATCCAAGGTTCTGAAGCAGTTCTGGCATTTTCTCCTGTTAAAGATGTTGGCCTGGAAGCGGCGACAGCGGTTTTCTTTCGGATTGAACATCCTGAGCAGCTTCTGTTGTTTTGTTTTTTTGTTTGTTTGTTTGTTTTTTCCAAAAATCAGCAAATTTTATTCATTCAAACAATTAAAAATAAATGGTATCAAATCAAGGTGTGTTTTGCATGTTAAAAGCCGCTAGATTGCAGATCCGAGAGGTTCTGGTGGCTGTTAAAAGTGACTTGATTCGAAATTCAAGATCGTTTTAAAGAAGCCGAGAAGTTGCACGATTAATAATAGCCACAGGTGATAACAGCGCGTCACGTGACGTCCTCCATCTTTTACGTCACGTGTTTCCCAGCCCTGGTGCTGCAGTAGCCTCAGTCCTGCATTAACACTTTTTTTTATTCCCCTTTGTTTACTCTGTGTGTTTCTGAATGTGTTCACTACAACCTACTAAATAACAATGAAATAAAAATATAGATATAAATAAAACATTTCAAATAACACACACTTCTGGCCAAAACATGACCACATAAAAAACAAAACTTTCACTCACAATTTCTCATAATATAAACTAATCTAAAGAGCACAGAGTAACAGTAACCAGAACAGTAATCTGGTTATTTTATATAATATGTGTATGTGAGTTTACTGTTAATGAAGGTAAACTTTTATTAATATGAACAAAGAAGAGAAAGCTCCTGATATCTGGTCGTGTGTGTGTGTGTGCTGATTTATACTTCAGTCATGATCTGGAAAAGATTTTACAGACAAGAATTTAAAAAAAAAAAACAGGAACAAATCTCCACTCTATAGAAAGTACAGGATGTGCTCGATAGTTTATTATTTACACTTTGTTTTTTACACAAGATGTATTTTCCATGTACAAAACAAACACCCACATAAGAATGGTTTCCACGTACATAACAAGACATATTAAAAGCCTCTTTTCATGCAACCTTTACTCATAAACCTTTTCTGTATTTTGACACTGATACACATGAATCATGTTGATGCCGAAGTCAAACCCAGGCGTGTGTGTGTGTGTGTGTGTAGTGAATTAAAATTCCCCCCCCTCTACGCTGGGATCCACTTTCATCTTTTGTTTTCTCATCACTGCCTCCAGCTCGGTGGTATTTCTTTCAGCCTGAGAGAAATAAAAAGAGCAAATATTCTATTCCACGTATTACACAAAGGACAGAATGATGTGTATTAAAAAAATATTTCTAGCAAATGTGTGTTTGTGTAAACAGACCACCTCAAGCTGGGATTTCTGCACTGTGATCTGGCTGTAAACTCTGGCCCCCTCTTGAGGAGAAACCTTGCAGAGCTCCTCTTTATTCAGAGAGAAGAGCTGAGCTCCATCAAGAACCCCCAAACTGTTCACTGTCCTAAGAGAGAGAGACAAAGAGACAGACTTTAATCCTGCACATTTTTTAATGACTGGTAAATTTAACTTAAGTATAAAGAGATACACATTGCCATATTTGGCAGGTTTTGCCTGGAGCGCATGTGTGTATTTTTAGAGAAAGTCTCACTCATTTCTGAATCCTTTGCCTCTGAGCCACTCCTGTACCTCAGCCGGAGACGAGTGGTAGTTGAGAGGTACTGTAGTGTCACTGGCCTTGTTAATAACCGGAGGCCGCACCGATCCTGGTCTCCCATTAGCCAGCCGCTGTACAAGCTCAATATTCATGAGCATGGCTGAGCATAGAAACATATTTGTAGACAATGACAGGTTATTCAGTGCTTATGAGTCATGGCACTACATAGACTAACTATACCTGACAAAGAATTTACTGACCTTGAAGGAAAACTAGCACTGAGCAATTTGTGCTGACCATCTAATATATGCTGCTATTTTGAACATTTATCACATTTCTACATCCAATCAGTTGGGGGTTAAAGTTCTTGCTCAAGGGCCCAAGAAAGGCAGATTAGGAATAGTGGGATTTGAACACATCACCTTCCGATTTGTAGCCCAACATTTTACCAGTGAGCATTTAATCTGTCTCGGAGTCAAGGTTTAATCAAATATTTAATATTTCATCAAAATTTATTTCTCATTTAAATTTCATTTTGAGTTTAAATTATCAATAAATGGAGCATCAATAAAGTAAAGTGGACTATAGGATGAAAACCAAAATTAAATACTGCTTAGAATGCCATACTGATTATTTTAAAATACAGATTCAAATTAATTTTGAAATGAATTAACAGATAATCATTTTATTTCATTCAGATATAGGTTCTTAAATATTGCATATCTATCTATCCATCCATATCTATCTATCCATCCATATATCCATATCTATCCATCCATATATCCATATCTATCATATAAAAATACTGAAAAATAATAAATGAATAAAAATAACCTCTCTCGCCGTCACTTCCCATTGGTGGCATGCTGACACTGCGGGGCTCATTGTCGACGTGGTCTCCCCCTACAGAATTGGGTACCATGTATGAAAAGCGTCCAACTCCCATTGGAGACAAAGGAACATTCTGTAGAAATGGAAGTGTTGAGTTGAATGTAAATGAGGGAAATAAAGGCAAAATATTTCCTTCTGGTTAATATTAGAGTCATTTCAAGTTAGCTGGCATCATCATTGTGACAAGCTAGGACATTAATAATGGGATAAGCAGACATTTTGGGCCCCAAAACCACAAGAGGGTCCTGTAAGAATTTAGTGTGAGTGTATTTCCACAGACAGTAGTGTAGCTTCACCATTGACGGCTTGCGCATTACAACACCGTAGTCTTGGTCTGTCTCTTTGACAGGCTCCAGGATATTAGACGGAACAAAGCCGATCTGGTCATAATTGTTCCTACACTTCCACCACCGCTTAGATGAATCCAACACCTAGAAGAATGCGAGATGAAAACATTTCAATAGACATTATATTGTAGTGAAGGACTTCAAGGAAGGTTTGTAGCTGATGTTGCAACTGATTACAATGAAGTCATATTTCCGTTTATAGCATCCAGCAATCTTGGCAAACAGATTTTCCTGTCTTTAAGTTCGTCTGTAAGCTGAATGTGGCTAGTGTGTGTACCTGAAGAGTTTCTCCATGCAGCACTGAAAGCTCACTGCTGTTCCGAGCCACAAAGTCATAACTGCAGCGGTACAGCTGGTCAGGAAGTGGAATTTCCACACTGCACAAGAAATATACACAAACATACACATACAGTGGTGTGAAAAATAACACAAGTAAACACAACATGCAGTTTTGAAAATTAAGGTTTGTATTATTAAGGGACAACAAAATCCAAACCTATATGGCCCTGTGTAAAAAAGTGTTTGCCCTCCCCTGTTAAAACATAAATTAACTGTGGTTTATCACACCTGAGTTAAATTTTTCTAGCCACACCCAGGCCTGATTACTGTCACACCTGTTGTTTGCAATCAAGAAATCACTTAAATAAGACCTGACTGACAAAGTGAAATATCTTCGCTGTCGGGCGGAATCCTCATATCTCCAAAACCGTTATTTTTCAGGAAATGAAAAAAACGCCGTACCTTATTTGCAGTGCACAGTGTTTAGTCCGCGTTGCAGTGGATTGTCTTGCGCTAAATTCCTGTCCTCAGACGAGCACCAGAACTAGCGGGGGTCAAGATTTTTTTTTCTTTGAGCCCAGTGTTTTGAAGACATTTACCTCAGAAGACGTGTTGATTCGTTGCGACTCTTATTAAGGAGAAATATGCCACGAATCTCTCCCGCGGAGTGAGGAAGAGGTGGATAGTTGAAGTATCCAATGGAGTTATGAGATTTGCACTCAAGCTATTTTCAAGACTTTAGATTGGTTAATAACGTAAAAATAACAGACCCACGTGGGGACTGACCAATAGGATCGATATGTGAAAAAATATGAAATTGACCAAATCTGGACATACGAGGTTTCCACCCAACAGCGACGATATACTAAAAGACCCACAACAGCAATACATCATGCCAAGATACAAAGAAAGGCACAAATGAGAAAGAAAGTAATTGAGATCTATAAGTCTGGAAAAGTAAGAGCCATTATCCACAAATAGTGAAAACATGGAACAGTGGTGAACCTTCCCAGTTGTGGCCGGCCAACCAAAATTACCCCAAGAGCGCAGCGACAACTCCTCCAAGATGTCACAAAAGACCCCCCAACAACATCCAAAGAACTGCAGGCCTCACTTGCCTCAGTTAAGGTCAGTGTTTATGACTCCACCATAAAAAAAGAGACTGGGCAAAGATGTCTTGCATGGCAGAATTCACCTGGAAGACTTGCTGTGATAAATGGAACCATGAATTCCAAAAAATACCAAAAAAAAATCCTGAAGGACAATGTGCGGCCATCTGTTCGTGACCTCAAGCTGAAGCGAACTTGGGTTCTGCAGCAGGACAATGATCCAAAACACACCAGCAAGTCCACCTCTGAATGGCTGAAGAAAAACAAAATGAAGACTTTGGAGTGGCCTTGTCAAAGTGACCTGAATCCTATTGAGATTCTGTGGCGGTTCATGCTCAAAAACCCTCCCATGTGGCTGAATTACAACAATTCTGCAAAGATGAGTGGACCAAAATTCCTCCATAGCTCTGTAAGTCTCATTGCAAGTTATCACAAACGCTTGATTGCAGTTCTTGCTGCTAAGGATGGCCCAACCAGTTATTAGGTTTAGGGGGCAAGCACTTTTTCACACAGGGCCATGTAGGTTTGGATTTTGTTTTTCCTTATTTGTGCTATCTTTGACTGACTAATATTTAAATTTAAACAAAATACAAAATCCAGAAGGGGCAAAGACTTTTTCACACCACTGTATATATCTGTCACCCTGGTTATGAGAATACAAGTTTACAGATTATACAACGTGGTGTTTCAAATGGCAGACCATGTATACAATTTGTTTTAACCTCAACAGACTAAAAAAGTAGTACACAAACAACAATGTTTACTTGGTAAGTCCTTACTAAGGTAATACAGTTTATACTGTAGTATGGTTTTGTTAAAATGTTTTTGAAGAAATTACCTCATAATAAACCATCTACATAAATAAGCTAATGTTTGCTAACAATTATTAGCAACGGTTATCTAGACTGTTTTGTTTATTTTTCTTGTAGTTCAGTTAGTTATCAAATAAATACAGTTTTTAATATTTTTCTCCTCAGAATTTCTTTAACACTGATTGTGCTTCATGAGACAGAAGACAAAGTTTATGCTAGTTAATGGTGCTAATTTTGTCATTAACACATACATTTTCTCAACAAGATGCAAAGCCAAAGTCTGTGTTTCTCTGGTGCTTTAATATAGCACTTTGACTTTAACCAATACATGTTAACAACTTTTAGGTTCAGAGAAAATCTAATCTAATTGTATTCTGAGGGAACTTTGTGTTTACCAAATGCTAAATGTCACATACTGCCTACTATTACAAGGAATATTGTATTATGTAATATACTTTATGTGCTGGTTGAATTTACAGTACCCTGTACACAAGTACATACTTTTTAAGCATCTGTATGCATATACTGTACAGTATATGGAGCTTGAGCATCTAACAGACAGTATCTTATAGCTATTTATGTAAATTGTGATTTCTGTATAGCTTATCTGTTCTCACCTTGTGAGAAATTATTTAGTATTTAAATAAAAGCCTGGGTTAAAATCTAATCAAAACAGGATGAGAATTGTGTTTAAGCTTTCCTATAGTCAGTTTTTACCTTTCATCTGTGAGCTGGAGAGGTGATGAGGGCGGGCTAAATTCTGACTGAAATGACAGAGCATAATGAATTCAGTAACTCAAAAATGTTATTCTTTATTGGGTGAAAATGTAAGTTTAGATGTGTGTGAGTATGCGTGTGAAACCTGTTGACGTTGCAGCAGGGCTTCCTTTTTGTTCTGTGATTCAACAGGATCTTCAAAAGCCTGACCGTTTGCATCAAAGGCATCAGGCTTCCAACCGTCCAGAAACACTGGTGCATACGGGTATGCTGATTTAGCATGCTGCGATCTGATTCAAAAAAACACACACGGGCACACGTTTTTACTTTAGGATACCATGAGATCTGTGATTGTTTATATTACATAGCACAGTCAGACACTGAAGATATAATATAGAACAGGCCGAGTTTTAGTCCGGTTCAGAAAGCTTATTGAGGTTTCCTGGGTGTGACGTGTATTAAATTCGTCATTTGGCAAACTTTTGTTGTTTATCTCTCTTTAGTCATCAGAAATTGTTGAGTCATACAGAGACACACACCCAAGTGTGAATTAGACGCTCTGCAAACCATTCGTTATATGGACAGACAGGCAGCAGCCGATTCGGATGAACTGATACTCAACAACAAAATATTATTCTGTAATTCTGATAATCTAGTAAAAACAAGAAGTTAATAAACAAATCATCCAGTTAAAGTGAAATTAAAGGAGATGAATTGATAGTGTATAGATTAGAGACGCTTTTATTTGGCACAAATACATTACAGCACACTGAAATTCTTTTCTTTAAATATCACAGTTTAGGAATTTGGGGTTAGAGCACAAGGTCTGCCATGTTACAGCACCCCTGGTGGAACAAAGGATTAAGTGCCTTCCTTAAGGGGCCAAAAGTGGCAGCTTGGCAGTCCTGGGGCTTGAACCAAGAACTTTCCAAATAGACTGTAAAGACTGTTACAGAATCAATCCAAGTTCAGTGTTTTAAATATAATCTATTTTAGGACTTCTGAGTATCAAAACAGAAAAATGTTCTCACTTTTATTGTGAATTCCTGGTGCAAAACTATTTCAAACTACAATCCTACTAACTAGGCTATTTTGTCTGAAGGGAGGGACTCTTCCGTCTCTCTCTCTCACGCTCTCTCTCTCCTGTCAATCACAGTAACTGTGATCTTATATAAAAAAAAAAAACTCTTTGTAAATAAGTTAATGCTTGCTACCAATATTTCAGTGTTAACTAGCCTGTTCATCTGGCTTGTTATTTTCTCGTGGTTCAGAAGAACATATAAAAAATACCATTTTAATATTTTTTCTTTAACACTAAACTGTTTTTGTGCTTAATGACAGAAGATTAATTAATGCAAGTGTTTAAAGTCGACTATCCAAATAAAGTGTATCCCTAAAGAGCCCAAGTGTGTCATTACACACACTTAGAAAAACATACAAAAATGTGGTTCTATTTACATCACAAGCACACATTGATTACATGTATTTTTGTTGAATGTGTATCTTTAAAAAGTTATATCTGTTTTGTGGTTTGAAACAGACTGTGGGGATTTGTGATGTGTGCTGTCTGGGGTAATTATAGTTTTTGCAGCCATGCTTAAAATTTCTGAAAATGAAGCATGGTTTGTGTGTGCCGAAATTAGTCAAAACCTGTAATACTGACTTTGCCTGAGTCCAGTTGGGGCCCAGAGAGCTCCACAACTCTCTTTCATCCTGCATGAGATTTTGCTGCAGTAGAGAAATGGCTCCATTGGTCAGTGCAGGACTGGACACGCCGGCTGCCAAGTCAGGACCGCCTGTAGTTTTGACCATCTGGCAACACACACACAGTACAGTATTTCTATATATATATATATATATATATATATATATATATATATATATATATATATATATAAATAAATCTATCCTCCTTTATTACTTTTCTTGTAATTATATTGCTGGTCTATTTTTTATTCTATTTAATGTTTTTATATGTTTAAAACCTTGTTAGTTGTGTGGGATTTCCACACAGTAAATGTTTTGGGATAGCAATGTATGTTCATTATGCTGCTGCCACATGAATGGCTGATTGGATAATTGTTAGGACAGTGAGTGTCTAATTTCATCACAGGAATTGTTTCCCAGGTCGATGCAGAGAAGATGAGTACATGAACAAAGACCTGTTTGTTGAAGAGATTTTCTGTGTGTATCTCATGTGCACTAACCAGAGCCAGAGGAACAAACAGGTGATGCAGAAGCTCCTTTGAGGTTGGATCTGCTATGTCTGTTTTTAAACAGTCCTGAAATAGGAAATAACATACTGATATATAAACAACACATACTGTACTGTAGCTTGGCTCAAATAATAAAATAGACAATAGGATAATAATAATAATAATAATAATAATAATAATAATAATAATAATAATAATAAATCAAAATTTAAACACTTTCAGGAGTGACTGAGATGAGACTTTAAGTTACCAGCAAACTGAATGAGTATTTAATCTTCTGGAAAATGTCCACAAATTCTTGTTCAGATGGAGGGATTACTTCTGTTGTCATGACATCATCTATAGCACAAACACACACAGATACACACACACACACCACAGTAATTATATCAAAATGCTGATTGCCGTTTTTGCTCATTTTTAAATGTCCCAATCCCTTGGTTTCACTCCTCACTTACAACCCTGCTTCTTCTTCTTGCTGTTCTTTTTCTTTTTCATGTCCTGTAAAGTGCGTTGAGCATCAGCTGCCTGCTGCAGGTGGGCCATGAAGCGCTCTACGTCAGAAATGCAGTGGTTTAACAGCTCCTGAGAAACACACATTATGCTCGTTACTGTGCAATTTAATACACACTCACTTACCTGGCCATTTTATCAAATGCACCTGGCCTATAAATGCACTTTGTTTGTGTACAATTATTGAATGAAAGTCCTACATACTGTACACCTCCACCCTGTCCATCAATGAAATCATTCTAAGCAGATGGGTCGTTTCCATTGATGGATGGGTTAAAGGAGGTTAAATACATGTACATAAAATCTGATAGGCTATAATTAGTAACTCCATGCAAGTATTTACAGAAATTGAAATAAATCCATACACCATTAACACCCTTCTTGCCCAATATCTAAATCTGTGTATATCTGTATTGTTTATGCATTGGCAGCTTGTTCATACACACCACTTCATGTTCTGGATGTCGAACTCTTTCCTTCTCCTTCACTGCAACAAAAAAGGTGCTTAAGACTGGAGCACATTTTATATTCATTTATATTATTCAAAGATTATTCAAAGATTATATTATTCAAAATATGAACAGAATAATAAAATGTCCCCTATCTTGTTCCTCAGCCAGTACAACAGAGCACACACACCTCGTGTATAAATGGGCTGACCGTCTTGAGGTAAAGGCCTAAGTAAAGAATGTTTCCTGGGAACAACCGCTGGGGGATTCATCTGTGAGAGGAACAGAGAGATATTATTCAAACAATTTTATTGGGAGTGAGTTGTAAACCAGCCACCGGTTTTATCCTGTCATACACAACGTTCCAGAAATATCAGATGTGACACTTATTATACCGCAGTAATAATTTAAATACTTTTTGGGCTCTTTAAATACTTTTGGGCTCTGGGCACCATTAAATACTTAATGGTGAGTGGAGTGGTGCATGATAATACTACTGCTAATGCTATTATCAATGTTACTAGAAATTGAGGTAGTTGTAGATGTAGTAATAAGAAGAGGAGAAGGATTAGGAGAAGGAGCCACAGAAGTAGTAGGAGTAGCATTAGTAGAAGAATTAGTAGTTGTAAGACTAGTAGGAGGAGGAGGAGGAGGAGGAGGAGGAGCTGCAGTAGTAGTATTAGTAACGGTAGAAGTGGAAGAAGAAGAAGAAAAAGAAGAAGAAAAATAAGTATTAAGAGTAGGAGGAAGAGTAGGAGCTCCAATAGTATTAATAATGAATAAAAATAATAAAGAGGCAAGTATACTACAAGACTCTTCTCTGTACTGGCACCAAGGTCCGGACAGCTGAGTCACTGGCTATTTTCAAGCGGCGGTTGAAGACCTACTTCTTCAGGAAACACTTCAACTAGCACTTCTTTCCTTATCTTTTGCATTAAAAAAAAAAAACCCCTTTGACACTTTTTCATTGTAACTTTGAACAAATGTTTTAAACTCATGGTATCTTAAGTATGTAACCTAGTGAGCCAGAATTAATGTATCCAATGTTAGAGATTTAAGCACTTATGTACGTCGCTCTGGATAAGGGCGTCTGCCAAATGCTGTAAATGTAAATGTAAATGTAAATGTAATAATAGAAGAAGAAGAAGAAGTAGGAGTAGGAGTAGGAGGAAGAGGAGGAGCTCCAATAGTATTAGTAATAGAAGAAGAAGAAGTAGTAGTAGTAGTATTACAATTAGGAGGAAGAGGAGGAGCTCCAATAGAATTAGTAGTAGTAGTGGAAGAAAAAGAAGAAGAAGAAGAAGAAGAAGAAGAAGAAGAAGAGGAGGAGGAGGAGGAGCTAAAGAAGTAGTATTAAGAGTAGTAATAAGGGAGCTGTAGCAGTAGAAAAAGAAAAAGTAGTAGTATTAAGAATAGAAGGAGGAGCAGCAGCTGTAGTAATAACAATAACAGTGTGAGTAGTAGTAGTAAAAGTAGAAGGATAATAAGGATAGTAGTTAGTAGAAAGAGGATGAGGAAGAGGAGGAGATGAACTTCAAAAATGAACTTCTACTCTGTCCTCTGTCCTCTTCCTCCATCCTTCTCCACTATAGCACAGCCAGTGACTGCTTATATATCATGTGATTGATTGGTGCTCAGAGTCTACAATCTGTCTGAATGCTTTTTGGTTAAACATTTCATAGCATGCTGTTATAGCAAAACACTCAACATCAGCATTTTCACAGTAACCTGAGCTGCATCACATGTGCGCACCGATGATTATTTTCCTCTCGCAGCATACTATGGCGTTTTATTTTGTAATAAATGCATAATGCAGTATACACGCATGTGGTCTCTGTCTGTTTGTATTACTGTCTGTATTTAGTCGTCCACTAGATTAACCTGAGCTTTAACAGGAATGTTTTTAGCTATTTACTTGTTTATTATATGCTTTATGAATCGAGGTGCGTGTGCTGGATCACAATCAAGATTAAAACCTGCTTTTCTGTCATTTCTCTGTTCGAGCACTTCCTAAGCGATGTTATCTCGATTACTGAAACCTTCCTTAAATAAAGAAACAGCAACTCGATCTACACAAGATGTGACACAGAAAATAACAGGCCCGAATCAGCTGGATTTATTCAGGCTAGAGAGCACAAACCGGTGCAGGGTTCAAAGAATTTGACCTGGTGTAAAATGTCTGGTTTAGATTTACCGTGGAATGTATTTTAATTATGTCATAAGCACCAGATTAAAGTCTAGTGAAACTATACAGTCAAGGCTGTAATGAAAGTTTCTTAGGCTTGTCCATGATGTCATATCATGAAGCTACGTTATGCCTTTTCTTTGTAATCGGACACTATAGAGCACCTTGAAAGATGTAAGGTTTAGCAGTAAGTGTGTGTCGTCTTATATGGTTGTTTGATGAGATATTTGAGAAATGGGGTTGGTGGAAATGATCAAAACAAATGACGAAACTGTTCTGGTTTATAAGCTACATGTAATTTCATGTTCGGCACATTTAACATTGACAGGTTTTTTTTTTTTTTTTCACAAAGGTTTTTGCGAAGCCAAAATCGGATCAAAATTACAGTAACAGTAACAGTATGTTGTAGCACAGTTCCCCTCGTACTGAAAACGTTTCAGTCCATAACAATACATCCTATACACATCCATATAAAGTATCTATAGCTATATCTATAAAACATAAGGCAGTTTTTCATCTGGTGGTCATTCAACAACCTAAAATGAATTTTAGATAGTTTTGCGGTTACAGTTTGGCTTTTGAATTACAATTACAGACATACTGCTTTAAAAACATGTCAATGAATTGAAATAATAT
>NC_083477.1:6034087-6114087 GCF_030014155.1 Tachysurus vachellii | reverse complement strand
CTTGGGCCCCTAGTAGCTAAGGGCTCTCGTGAAAATGTGCATGAACATTGTCTAACTTTGCCTAGTACTAAGTCCACCTCTGGTTCTATATGAAAACTTATTGAATTGCATAAAAGTGATATATAATTAAATTTATGCAATTATTAATGCAATTCTTCTTTTTCTTTTTCTCTCTTTTCTTTTTTATGTTTTTGAATTTTTTTATTTGTTGACACTGAGATTTGCAATTTAACTTTTTTTTTTTTTTTTTTTTAAGAGTTCAGTTATGTGCAAAATTTCATGGGATAAAAAGGCACCTTTTTTTTTTTTTACATTTCCAAGTGCAAAGTGTTTGTTCTATATGAAAAGTTTTTTATAGATCCTGTGTTGAATCTATAGAGCAGCAGGGTTCCCATTCAGACCAGGTTCCTCCGGAACGTCTTTTTATTGTTTTATTGTTTCGTATGAACTTGGATAATTGTAGAAGTAGTCTTATTTGTAATTGAAGTAATTCAGAGGTATCAGACTTTCAATAAGAATTAGATTACATTATACTTCTTACAGTTTTCTTAAAGGTGCCGTTCTAATGATACGTTATAAACATTACACAAAAAATGTTCATAATTGCATTGATATGAACAAGGTTTATAGGGCCATCAATAAGTCCCGTATCCTCTTTTTTTGGCTATAATACTATTTTCAGTTCTCTAAATTTTCCCTTTTTTATGTCCTCTAAAGGAGTTAATTTCTTTCTAACCTTCCTTTTTATCAAATTGCATATAAAGACAGAAACATCTGCAGTGTCGCAAAGCCATCAAGCTGCGTTACATTTAAAAAACACTTCCGTTTCTCGAGTCTGAATGATTCCAAAAGTTTCTTCATTGACTTTTTATATATTGCATGTATAAATCGCATTTGTGGAAATAATTATAAATGGCCTTCTCCAATGTTTCTGTTGCCTGGATTCAAATATTATGATAAAATTTTAATATAATGTACGGTGCCAATCAAATGTTTCGACACCCAGGAATGTTGATAAAACCTTATTGATGAAATTAGCTTCTAAGACAAATGGAAAAAGTGAGTTTAAAGTCCATAGATAAAGTTTATGATCAGTTTTAATAGTTTTCACCAAAGATATTTGGAATTTTTAATAATAACTGTTCCCCCAAAAAACTATTTCTCATTGAGAATCTAAGCGTTTGGAAGCTTAAGAAAAGATTATTGGGCGAGATTCCATATGAGGCTGGTTGAGAAGGTACCAAGTGTATGCAAAGCTTCATCAGGAATGCTGTTTAGAATGTAATACAATTTTAGTTTTTATTTGGTTCACACTTTTCTTTCTCACTGCAAATTAATACTGGTAATGATCTTAGAGTAATGATAGTAGAGTAGTGATCTTAAAATAAACTAGTACATTTGACTAGTTGTATATAGTCATGTTGCATTTTTAGGTATAATAGTCTTTATCCTGGTTTATAACAGTATCATGATGTTGTATTTAACCAAGTACATATTAAAAAGATAAATCTTATTATTCTATAATAAGACATATAAACAATGCCACCATATTTATGATTTCACATCTAAAAGCAACCTTAAACTAATTCACGAATCAAAATTTGTGAGTCTACACACAGATTTCAAGACTTTTTTCAAGACTCCACGATCTTGTTGGCTTTGTACTTGCAGAAATGCACACAAAATCAGCCAAACTCCACAATATTTATAGCAGCTCAAAATTTCATCAGATTGTTTTGCAGATTTGGTTTGAGACATGTCATGTGACACCAGTACAACACACATACGACCAAAGCTCTTTGAATTCACATGTTTTCATTTAAAATGAACAATCATGTGGTTGATATTTCTCCAAGTCAAGTAGTTTTACACAAAAAAGCACAAAAATAAAACTCTTTTCAATTTCTGGGGCACAACAATCACAAATACTCCTGCAATCCTGGAGGGACTCTTTAGAAATGAACTGTAAATAATTCTATATACAAAGTCACCTCTTATGATTGTATGCTATTTTGATGGAGGCCTGAATAATTATTTATGTTTAAGTCTAGTATGAATGCTGATAAATAGCTCTTTGTTTTCTGTTGTTCTCCTGGGAACCCTGCTGTTCTATAGATTCATCACAGGCTCTATAAAAAACTTTTCCTTTAGAACAAACACTTTGCACTTGGAAATGTTTAAAAAAAGAAAAGAAATGATGCCTTTTTATGCCACAAAATTTTGCACATAATTGAAATCTTTCTTTTAAAAAAAAGGTTCAATTGCAAATCCCTGTGTCAACAAATAAAAAAAAAAAAAAAAAAAGAGAAGTAAAAAAAAAAAAAAGAATTGCATTAATAATTCTACATTTCCCCTGAGGAACTAACCAAAAAACAACTTTAAATAGCAAACGTTCTATAAAAAAATTTCACTTCCTTTCGTGGAATTGTGGAAAAAGAATGGAAAATTCTGACCACACATTTCTAAATACTATAAAAAAAACTTGGGGAACAAACCAAAGATCCTCTTTCATGTTTTAAAATGGTCCCTTTAAAAAAACTAGTATTAATGGTGATAAATAGCTCTTTGTTTTCTGCACTTAAGATCATCTATAGAAAACGAATTTCTGACCAGTGCAGCTGGCTTAAATCCCAATCATATGTCTAGCATTAACTATAGCATTGGAGTTCAACTGTTTAACTCCCAATTCCAGTTCTAGGTTGATTCGAGATCAGAATTGTATGTCTTTTGTGTTCTAAAGATGCTTTTCAGCTTTCCACAGATGTAAAGAGTATATCAGCGCTGTCAGGCGGAATCCTCGTATCTCCAAAACCGTTGTTTTTCAGGAAATTAAAAAAAACGCCGTACCGTATCCGCAGTGCACAGGGTTTAGTCCGTGTTGCAGTGGATTGTCTTGCGCTAAATTCCTGTCCTCAGACGAGCACCAGAACTAGCGGGGGTCAAGATTTTTTTTTCTTTGAGCCCAGTGTTTTGAAGACATTTACCTCAGAAGACGTGTTGATTCGTTGCGACTCTTCTTGAGGAGAAATATGCCGTGAAGCTCTCCCGCGGAGTGAGGAAGAGGTGGACAGTTGAAGTGTCCAATGGAGTTATGAGATTTGCGCTCAAGCTATTTTCAAGACTTTAGATTGGTTAATAACTTGTAAAAATAACAGACCCACGTGGGGACTAACCAATAGCATCGATATGTGAAAAAATATGAAATTGACCAAATTTGGACATACGAGGTTTCCGCCCGACAGCGACGATATACAGGTGCATGTTTATGTACAAAAGGCACATGGGGATGTGGTAGCTTAGTGTTTATGGGTTTGTACTACAGCTGGGAAGGTTGTGAGTTTATATCCCAGGTCTACCATGCTGCCACTTCTGGGCCCTTGAGCATGGCCCTCAACCCTCAATTCTGTAAATAATTCAAATTAGTAGACTAGATATTTGTGATGAAATTTATTGTAAACAATGAAATCACATTTTGAACTAACTTTTTGTATGTAAACTACACATAAACCGTCCTCTTAAATCTGACAACACATATCCCCTCTTTTTCTTATTTCATTTATTTGTCCTCTTTACTTTGCATTGATTGACACTGTGTACACATATGTAAATGTAATAAAACAGCTAGCACTGACAATGACTACTATTGACAGAATGAATAATCCAAGCTACATAAATTTAAAAAAAAAAAGAACAAGTCGCACAGACTGCCGTCCGGACATCAGCTTCTACATATAACAAATGAAAGTTGTTAGCGATTATGTTTTGATTGGTTTTAAATAATTATTCAGTGTTCATCTGCTCAGATGAATTGTTTTAATAGAATCAATGGAATTTATTATGGCTTCTTGTGCTATGATGGTACAGCAGTTAGCATTGCCACCTCACAGGATCTCCCGTTTGATCCTGAGGTCAGATAACTGCCTGTGTGAGGTTTCTGTGCATGTTCTCTGTGTATCTGCATATGTTTCCTCTGGGTTTCTTCCCGCCTCCCATAAACGTGTCAGTTTCCTTTGGTGATAACATGTGTGCACGGTGCTTTAACTGGCATCCCATCAAGGGTGTATTCCCATCTCACACCCAGTACTCCTACCTAAGATCTGCCATAACCCTGATTGCAATAAAGGTCACATATTACTTCATATGCCTTATTTTTTCACATATACATTACAGCATGGTGAAATTATTTCTTTACCTATCCCAACTTTAGAGGTTGGGGTCAAAACACAGGGTCAGCTGGACAGCCTCCTGGAGCGAAGAGGTTTGAGGGCCTTGCTCAGTGGGCCAACAGTGGCAGCTTGTGGGTGGTGGGGTCTGTGACCGGTGCTAAAAACGATCCAAATTCTCAGACCTGATACTAAACCATTTGTAGTAGGAACATTTTCAGATACATTTCAGATACATTTCAAGGTCCAATATTAATTATTTTTATTTGGAAGATATGTAGAACATGCAAGTTTTTAAACAAAAAAGAAGCCATGCTTCTTAATATTTTGAAAGCCAAGGTCAGGCACGGTTCCTGCTTGATTAGATTGGACACCTCTTGTCTACACATCTGACTGTGTGTGTGTGGGGGGGGTTGTCAGATGGCCAGTGAAATTTAGGACATTGTGTTCAGGTTCCAGAAACAGAGGTAAACGCTGTCAGGATAGAATGTCAGCTGAGTCAAATAAGAAACATTATACTGAGTATCATAATGTTGCGTATGTGCTTGAAAAACGTCTGTCCACATACCTTGCTGACTTTCCTGAACCGAGTAAAAATGCTGTTTAGGAATATTCACGGGATCAGGAACCAACTGAAGGAAAATAAGAACTGACTTGGTGTTTATTTACAAGAGACATAACCTTCTCCACTCTTACAGCAGTCACGTGAAGGTAAAAAAAAAAGTTCCTACAAACATATCTCACACGTCTCTCCTTTTATTATTAGCTTACTGTCAGTCAGCCAAGTTAGCGTGCTGTGAGCACCAGTCAAACCCCCATCCCCCACCGCCTCAGCGTGACGCAGTGACACACCCCCATCTCTTTTCCAGGGATATTTCCTCTCTTACACATTACAGCGTATGAAACGTCAGTCTCTTCAGGCCTCCTGCTCCTTTTTTTAGAGCATGACCTCTTGCTTCTTTTTAAAATATTATTATCTTACATTATCCCTAGCTTCACTAGGGCTGGATGATGCTATATATAATAGTTGCTAACAAGAAGCTGACTGGATTTATTTTACCTTTTGGTTGATTGATTTCTTAAATTGTTTGATTTTGTCCCTTGTTTTTTTCTTTGAATTGTTTCAGTTTAAATGTAACTGTACACTAACACAAAAGTCATTTTCCTGATACAGGCAACTTACATAACCAGCTAGGCTAATGAGCTGCTTTGAGCTAAATAATTTACGTAAACGCATGCGTTTGGATAATCAGCAATAGAAGCTTTACTACAGAAGCCATGCTGTTTCATGTGGTCTGATTCCAGAACATAGACTGTAGCCGAGTTTCTCCAGTGAACATGCATTGGCTAAGCTCTGCTACACGTCAGTACCGAACGTCAACTTTTGATGCAATTCACAACGACCCTTTAAATGTTATACGGGACTGTGAAAACTTAACGCAAATTCTGTGCTGTTCATGCCTGTGACTCTTGCATACAACAATTATTGAATAGTTTTGTATTTTGGGCAGTTCATGGGATGAAGGCAACGAAGAGCGACTGTGAAGGATTCGCCGTTTTTAAATGCCGTTATTTAAAGAGCATTTTAACAGCTCTGTTCTCCACATGATTCTGTTTGGGAGGAAAGTAAGGATGAAGGAAGGCAGGTAAGAAAAGCTATTTGGAAAAAAAAATCATCGGTCAAAATGAAAGAACTAGGGATTTACTTAATGCTCACTTACTGCATATAAGGGATTTTCAGAAGTGCGGGTGTTTGCACAAGGAGGCACCTTGAGGGCAGATCAGATCTTTTGGGAATTTTAACATACACTCGTATACAATTTCACATTACATAACCCATAATCACTGAGTCAACACTTCATGCTGCTCTTTACAGATAAACTACTATTTTCTTTTCCGCACCCTTTTACCCCGAATTCCCCACATTCCACCTCTGTAACCTGTGACATTTAACTTGACTTACATTTAAAGATGCACTCGAGAGCCCGTTGAACTTTAACACTCATGGTAAACACCTGTTTTAGATGGAAAATCTGCTGTTGCCCAGCGGCGAAGATGTTCCTAGGATGACCAATAATCAATCCGCGATCACTCTGGTGTCAGATGAAGGGGAAGGGTCTGATGAAGAGGTGGCACAGAGGGAGGATCGTCCTGCATGGGACAGTAAGCTACAGTACGTCCTCGCCCAGGTGGGCTTCAGCGTCGGGCTCGGCAACGTGTGGCGCTTCCCGTATCTCTGTCACCAGAACGGAGGAGGTGCATGTGGTTTTTCAGACTAATTCATAGTTTTAGTAGACAGTTACTTTAATACCTTGTTCAGAAAAATCTGACTTTTATTGGCTTTCTATTTACAGGATCGTTTCTGTTGCTTTATGTGATGCTGCTGCTGTTGATTGGAGTTCCCTTGTTTTTCATGGAGCTGGCTGCAGGTCAGAATATTCGGCAGGGCAGCATCGGTGTCTGGAAACACATCTCGCCACGTCTCTCCGGCATCGGATATTCCAGCTGTTTGGTAATACATACAGTATACAACTGAACTTTCTGAAATGGAGGAACGGACATTGTTGGTATTTGTGATTTATGGGGCACTAGGATTACCAATTTAAAACGTTTTTAGAACACATTAGTGATGTTTGAACCAAAATTTACCAGAACAGAAATGTTCAAAAAAGTATTTTGATCATTATTTGAGAGCCTTAAAAAAAGCTGCCTTACTTAAAAAAATCTATATTTTTTTAAAATCATTGACTGCAACTTTAATGTCATAGCAAAACGCATATAGGTTAATTAAACGCATCATCATCAGTTTACAAATTGATTTATAGTTATTCTGGATTTTACTTCACGTAGAATTTAAAAAAAAGTGAGATTTTAATTTGTAATCATGCAATATGTGTAATGTTTTTAAGTATTGCTGGTTTTTATTAAAGCACATTAGTGCTAGCTAAAATGAGGTGTGTGTGTGTGTGTGCTTATGTATGTGTGACTCATCAGTAACTTGAGAGCAGCAATTCTAAAGTTGCCAGTTATACTTGCTAGTGGTGTTGGTGGTGGTGTGTGTGAGTGTGTGTGTGTGTGTGTGTGTTTGGGTACTTGCTGGTGGATAGTGGATTTTTTTTTTTTATATAAAAAACACCCAAATAACACTTTCTCATACTATTATGCAATCCCCTGCTGTTTTCTCTTTCTGCTGTTCTCTCTTTCTCTCTCTTTTCAGTATTTCACCTTTAAGCTAAACTACAGTACAAGTAAAAAAAAAAAAGCGCTCTCTCTTTGTGTGGTGTGTGTGCGTGAGAGAGAGAGAGATAGACAGGCATGTGATTTAAATGGAGCTTTATAAAATGATTTTATTTTTCTTTAAAAGATAAATCTCTCTCTCTCTCTCTCTCTCTCTCTCTTTCTCTCTCTCTCTCTCTCTCTCTTTCTCTCTCTCTTTCTCTCTCTCGCTCTCTCTCTCTCAGGTTTGTTTCTTTATGGCTCTGTACTACAATGTGATCGTTGCCTGGGCTCTGTTTTATTTGGGAAGTTCTTTCCAGTACCCGTTACCATGGCAACAGTGTCCGACAGAACATGGCCTTAACCAGACAGGTACAATAAAGTACAAGCTTCAATTAATAAAGTTGTTTCTCAATAAAGCTTTAGTCTCTCTCTCTCTCTCTCTCTCTCTCTCTCTCTCTCTCTCTCACACACACACACACACACACGTATTGGAATGATGCAGGTGTTGAAACAGCCATCACTCTATGCCTCACTGCATGTTACATTACATGACCAGTGTTGGCATGCAGCCATGCAAACTTTTTTTTTAGTGTTAATTGTTAGTGTTAATTGTTGTTGGTGAAAGGAGAGTTCTGTCTGTTATATGTTGTGCCTAGCTGTACAAAATTAATAAATAAATAAAAATCCCATTTACGGCTGGAAAAACTTGTGTAACTTAAATTATTGTTGGAAAATTTCTATTGGACTTGCGCAAACAAGAAACATCCAATCTAACATCATCAAAAATTTCAAATAAATAAAATAATACACTGGAGTAAGAAATGGAGAACCGTTTTCACTTTATTCAGGTTTATGTCCTGAATATAAGCTGTTTGAATATCTGATGGTATCTCTCTCTCTCTCTCTTTCTCTCTCAGTGAAAGAGTGTGCTCTCAGCTCTCCCACCTCATATTTCTGGTTCCGTAAGGCTCTTGATATCTCCGACTCAATTGATCAATCCGGAGACTTTAATCCTGTTATGACCGGTTGCTTGCTTGCAGCCTGGGTTATAGTCTGTCTCGCCATGATCAAGGGCATCAAGTCGTCAGCCAAGGTACATACCGGTAACAGGGCAAACCGAGCACAAACACAAACACACTCATTTGTTTGAAGTTGTCACGTGTATATCGCCACACCCGTGCCCTTGGGATATCTGGTGTCAATAAATTTAATGTGCTGCTGTTCTAGTGCAGGTGTCACTAGCTCTGATATCACTAGCAATCAGAGATTACTAAACCCTTAAAAAACTGCTCTTACAGCATCTCTAACTCAATCTAGGGCCAACAGCATATATTTAGCTGAAAATTGTTCTCCAATATTCCTCATGCTCTTGTGTTTTCCACTTCCAGGTGATGTACTTCTCGTCTATTTTTCCGTACGCCGTGCTATTCTGCTTTCTCATCAGAGGGCTGATGCTGGATGGAGCCATCGACGGACTCACCTACATGTTCTTTCCAAAAGTGAGTAAAGATTGAACACGCAACACTACCAACACTTTTGGTTGTAGAATATAATGTTCTCAAACAGCTGCTGTTAGTAGGGCTTTCAACATACAGTCAACACAGGATCCTGCGCTCTCACTGCTGCAGTCTGGGTTCAATTCCCAAGCAGGGACTTACCCCAGCCAACTCTCAGTACCGGTCCCAAGCCTGGATAAAATGGGATGGTTGCGTCAGGTAAGGCACCCATCCTAAAACCTGTGCCAAAATGAAATATGCAGAACTGGTGATCCGCTGTGGTGATCCCGAACGAAGTGCAGTCAAAGGACAACAACAACATTGTAGCTACATACAGATATTTACTCATGGTTACTCAATAACCACGAGTGACCCCATAATATGGTCTTAATAATCAGATAATAAAAGCTTTAATTAGATGTATTTAAATCTGAAACAGGTGAAAGTGTAGAAATTGTAGCTTTTATCATGGAGTCCGTCTCAAGTCTCCTTGTGATCCAGCATTAGTATCCCGTGCTCTGGTTGACGAGGCCCGGGTCTGATTTCTCAAGCAGGGAGCTAACCCAGGCACTGAAGCACAGTCATGTGTACTTTTCCATTCAGGTATATTTATGTTTACTCTGAGCGCTCCTGGCTTGAAATAACCTACCTGAATATTTTAAGTGCTGCAATTGCAAATAATTTGTTTTTTTTAACATCATAAACTTTTCTTGCAATGTGTAATCGACTTTTTAATTCATATATTATATTTGAGTTATTGTAAACTTTAAATAAACTGAATCCTGACTATTCATAATCTAACATTTGTTCAACACTGTTTTTTCCTCAATCCTGGCTTTATGTTCTTTTTTTGCATATATATCATGTCAACAATCATGACTGAATAAATACAACGTGAATCAGTTGAACTAACAGCTTGTCTTAGGCTTTTGCATCAGTTAAACAAAACTTCTTGTATCATATTCTTGTTTTCTTAATATTTTAGTATCGTATTTAACCACCACAAATGTTTCTTTGTGTTTGACATAGTTAGAGATCTGGGGTGAGGTGCAGGTCTGGCGACAGGCGGCCACTCAGGTTTTCTTTTCTCTGGGTTTGGGCTACGGATCTGTGATAGCGTACTCCTCCTACAACCCAATCAACAACAACTGCCACCGGGACGCCTTCATGGTTTCAGGCATCAACTTCATGACCTCGGTCCTGGCCTCGCTGGTCGTCTTCGCGGTGCTCGGCTTCCGAGCCAAAAATATTGCCCTGGGATGTGTCGTGGAGTAAGTGTGCGAGCAGTGACTCTTTATTTATACCGTTGATTATGTCGCTCTTATTTCAGCCTTAATTTGTGTCCTAGTGATAAAATTTGATCCTGGTTTTCTTATCTTGCAGTAATATGAGTAAAATTTCAGCGATGGCATCTCCAGACGCAGCTCAGGATTGGAAATCATGGTTCAACATATCCGACCCGAGATCTGTGGAATTGAAGGATTACCAGGAGTGGTACAAGGTTTATGGGACCTTAGCACCAAATATCACCGATTGTAACCTGGAGAGAGAAATGAGCAGGGTTTGTGTCTGCAGTGAGATTTCTACGATTATTTTATAAGTGCATGCGGTGAACTTTTAAATACTCCTCCTAGGGAATTCATGCGATTGACATCAAACGTTGTGAACATGATGCCAAGACATTGCACTTGCTAAATTGCGAAGGGATTTTTGATATCTCGAACGGTGCTGCCATGGCGAGGCGACAAAGTTATGGCGAATTCAGAGAAACAGGAAGTGTCTAATATCTAAAGCAAAAAATGTCTTATTGGGATGACACGCGGTGTGTATGTTCGGCCAAGGATTCCGATCGCATCGATGTGCCTATTGTGAATCTCGGACATAGCGCCACCAACAGGCGCCAGGAAGTGTGTCAGTCACAACAGTTGCATGTGGTGAACTTTTAAATACTCCTCCTAGGGAATTCATGCGATTGACACCAAAAGTGGTGAACATGATGCCAAGACATTGCACTTGCTAAATTGCGAAGGGATTTTTGATATCTCGAACGGTGCTGCCATGGCGAGGCGACAAAGTTATGGCGAATTCAGAGAAACAGAAAGTGTCTAATATCTAAAGCAAAAAATGTCTTATTGTGATGACACGCGGTGTGTATGTTCGGCCAAGGATTCCGATCGCATCGATGTGCTTATTGTGAGTCCCGGGTATAGCGCCACCAACAGGCCCCAGGAAGTGTGTCAGTCACAAAGGTGGATTTTTTCACAGTTGCATGCAATGAACTTTTAAATACTCCTCCTAGAGGATTCATGCGATTGACACCAAAAGTGGTGAACATGATGCCGAGACATTGCACTTGCTAAATTGCGAAGTGAGTTTCGATATCTCGAACGGTGCTGCCATGGCGAGGCGACAAAATTATGGCGAATTCAGAGAAACAGAAAGTGTCTAATATCTAAAGCAAAAAATGTCTTATTGGGATGACACGCGGTGTGTATGTTCGGCCAAGGATTCCGATCGCATCGATGTGCCTATTGTGAATCTCGGACATAGCGCCACCAACAGGCGCCAGGAAGTGTGTCAGTCACAACAGTTGCATGATTGATTGTTTATTTATTGAGTTAGTTATTTACTTAGTTACTTAGGTAATTAGCTTTATGGAGCAACACATGATGTTATATGTTATGGTGTTAATTCATTTATAGACCATTCAGCATTATTATAGGATCCTTTATTACAACTGTCGTTAAAACATGGAATTATTTAAATTATGTTGCTGTAAACATAATAAAGCATCAATGAAAAACACATCCAAAAAAAAATAGAAACAAATCACAATTTAAAAATATAGCTGCAAGCAGCGATGACGGGCCTTCGCACGTTTTTTCATCGCTATACGGTGCCTTCCAGAAAACAATGCACGGTGGGCAAGTGCATCAAGTGGGTAAATATCAGTGGACTATTTTATGTTGTTACTGACCCATTTGGGGACTGTAGGTAAATGAAACCCCACATTTTAGACAAATGGGGGCACTAGTGAGCCACTTAAGAGACACACCTTTGTCTGACCTTTTTGTCCACACTTAACAGCTGACAAATGTGATGTATGTGTCAAATTTCAAGTTAATCTAAGCACGCCAAAAGCCTTAAATATGCCTGAAAAAGAAAGTAAAGTTTGACGCGTTGCCATGAGAACAGCATTCAAGATATCAAAAATCCCTAGGCAATTTATCATCTACAACGTCTAAGCATCATGTTGACCACTTTTGGTGTCAATCGCATAAATCCTCTAGGAGGAGTATTTAAAAGTTCATTGCATGCAACTGTGAAAAAATCCACCTTTGTGACTGACACACTTCCTGGTGCCTGTTGGTGGCGCTATGTCCGAGATTCACAATAGGCACATCGATGCGATCGGAATCCTTGGCCGAACATACACACTGCGTGTCATCCCAATAAGACATTTTTTGCTTTAGATATTAGACACTTCCTGTTTCTCTGAATTCGCCATAACTTTGTCGCCTCGCCATGGCAGCACCGTTCGAGATATCAAAAATCCCTTCGCAATTTAGCAAGTGCAATGTCTCGGCATCATGTTCACCACTTTTGGTGTCAATCGCATGAATGTCCTAGGAGGAGTATTTAAAAGTTCACCACAGGCACTTTTGAAACCATCCAAAATGGCCGACTTCCTGTTGGGCGGAGCTAATAGGTTTGATTGTGAAATTTTTTCGGGTCGATGAGCTCTATACAGTATACATACCAACTCTCGTACATGTGCGTACATGTTTGGCCGATCTGTGCACCAATATTTATTTTTCCAATTCAGGGGGCGCTACAGAGCCCTACTGCCACGCATATGTTCCAGCCTTTGACCGGTCCTAATGGCAGACGACTTTGACGTCTGTGCCAAATCTCCGGTGTTTTCGAGCATTTTAAGGCACCCAAAGTGCTTGCCAAGAGCTTAAATATGACTGAAAAAGAAAGTAAAGTTTGATGCGTTGCCATGGGAACAGCGTTTGAGATATCAAAATCCCTACGCAATTTATCATCTACAACGTCTCGGCATCATCTTGACCACTTTTGGTGTCAATCGCATGAATCCTCTAGGAGGAGTATTTAAAAGTTCATTGTATGCAACTGTGAAAAAATCCACCTTTGTGACTGACACACTTCCTGGGGCCTGTTGGTGGCGCTATGTCCGAGATTCACAATAGGCACATCGATGCGATCGGAATCCTTGGCCGAACATACACACCGCGTGTCATCCCAATAAGACATTTTTTGCTTTAGATATTAGACACTTCCTGTTTCTCTGAATTCGCCATAACTTTGTCACCTCGCCATGGCAGCACCGTTCGAGATATCAAAAATCAGTGCAATGTCTCGGCATCATGTTCACCACATTTGATGTCAATCGCATGAATTCCCTAGGAGGAGTATTTAAAAGTTCACCGCATGCATTTATAAAACAATCCAAAATGGCCGACTTCCTGTTGGGCAGAGCTCATAGTTTAGAGCGTGAAAGTTGTTCGGGTCGATGAGATCTATATGCGTACCAACTCTCGTACATGTGCGTACATAATTGCCCGATCTGTGCACCAATGTTTGTTTTTGCATTACAGGGGGCGCTACAGAGCCCCCCTGCCACGCCCGTATTCCAACCTTTGTCCAATCCTAGTGTCGCACGACTCTGACGTGTGTGCCAAATTTCAAGAGTTTTCGAGCATGTTAAGGGACCCCAATTGGCCAATGTGTGGGAAAAAAAAAAAAAAAACTCCTGAGGAAAAACAATAGGGCTTCGCACCATTCGGTGCTCAGGCCCTAAAAATCATTTTTATTTATTTATAGTTGCTCTTCTCTTAATACGACACACATGCATTTTTCAAAGAAACTGCAAGGAAACCTTACAGCTTTATCCATCTAAAAATGTTTATCAACTGAGTTATGAGGCACATGCATCATCCAATTGTGCAATTTCTTGAGCTATCATTAAATTGCTGCTTGGATATTTACCTGTATACATAACAGTTTCTTTAACATAATAAGAAGTTATAGAAAGTTAATCAATATTTCTGACAAGGTTTCGTGGTTAATGTTTTCTTTGTACCCTTGGGGTTTGGTTTCCTCCATGTACTTTGGTTTCCTCCCCTAGTCAAAGACTTATTCTAGACTGATTGGCCTCGTCCAGGGTGTCCCCTGTTTTGTGTCTTGAGCCCCATAGGATGTTCTCCAGGCTGCTTGCAAAGTGCTGCAGAAGATGTCTAGATGGATTTTCTGACCAATCACAATCAATCATTTGATGATTTTGAAGCTGTGCTATAGTAGCATGTAATATCTGACTTCCACCTTGAATGATCTAATACAGTATGTTGTACTAAAGGCTACACTGATATTTGTCTTGCTCAGGGAGTGGAAGGGACTGGATTGGCATTTATAGCATTCACCGAGGCCATGGCGCTCTTCCCAGGGAGCCCATTCTGGTCAGCATTGTTTTTCCTCATGCTCCTGAACCTGGGTATGACCACCATGTTCGGCACCATGCAGGGCATCCTCACGCCACTCATGGACAACTTTAAACTGCTGGGTCGCCACAAGACACTACTCACAAGTATACACACACATACACACACACACTGTCCATGACAGACATACAAAGATTTCTGTGTTGCACAGACAAGATATTGATAGCATTTCTGGATTTCAGTGTTCAGCTGTATTCTGGGCTTCCTGATTGGTCTGCTCTTTACTCAGCGCAGTGGGAACTACTTTGTGACCATGTTCGATGATTATTCTGCTACTTTACCTCTCATAATCGTTGTCATCTTCGAGACAATCAGCGTGGCTTGGGTCTATGGAGCTGATCGGTAAGACTAGTGCTAAACTGGATGCTTTCAACCTCATTTTTTTATCCACTGTAGTAAATGCCTGATATACAAGAGATAAGGAGCTCACACGCTGTTGCAGTGGAACAAAATATTATTTATTATACATATCACTGACTTTAGGGAATCTAGATATGTGTTTAAATAATTTATGCATGAATGGGAATTATTTGAATAATTATGTGAATTTCCTATAAACAAAAATTGTGAATTGTTGCCATAGTAATCCAGCACAGATCAAAATTGTCTTCATATCGTTCATTACTTTATTCTGTCTCGTGTCAGGTTTCTGGATGACATGGAGGTGATGCTGAAATGGCGTCCTCCAGCCATCTATAAGTACTTGTGGAAGTACGTGTGTCTGCTGGCTATGGTGGGTCTGCTGACTGCTAGCCTGCTGCGTATGTTCTTCAAGTGGCCCACTTACACAGCGTGGAACCACACCACGGTAAACCACATAGCAAGCTCCATTTAATGATCGTTACTCTACAGATTGACCTCATCAGGGGTGAAGAGATGAAGATACTTTTGACGGAATAGATTTACAGTATTTTACATGTATAAAACTTCAAAAAAATCACGTTTGTAAACTTAAGAATTAAGACACAGACCAGTTTGTGACTTATATTTGGATATATTAGGTAACATGAAAATGCATTTATAAACCCACTCGATTTATTTAAAGTGTTTATATCTGATTGCTCAATCCTCTTAAGGTTATTTAAGATGCTTTATAACAGCACATGAGCTACATGTAAAGCCCTGTAGAATCTGTGACTGCTAAATTTAGTTGCTTGAGGCAACCTCCTAAAAGCTGTCAGTGGTAGGGTCTGTATTTTTATACAGTGGTTTTATATTTTGGGATATTCTAACTGCATGCTGTTCAATATTGGGAGCTTCTTTTTACATCTACTTCAGCTGCATTAAAATGCTGTGCCTGAATTTACATGCTTTCAAGTTTCAGATTCAGTTTCTCACGTTCTCTCTCATAGGCCTCTGAGAGCAGCCTGGGATACCCGGGTTGGGCCTTGGTGATGCTCGCATTGCTCATCACCGTTGCCTCTATTCCAGTGCCTGCTGTCTACATACATTCCTTCTTCAGCCATAAACAAGGTCAGTCACAGGCAGAAGGAGGAGCTGAGCATCACAGAGACCAATACACCAAATGTAGTACCAATGAACCAGAACTCAACAATCATCACGCTGCTCCAGATGACGACAGCGCCTTTCTGCCCGGGGCTTTAGAGCAGTACAAGCTTGTCTCACTACAGGAAGATGGAGAAGAGGTGGGGGATGACACAGAACTGTAATAAAGGTGGACTAGGAAAAACAAAGACAAAAAAAAAACAAAGTGTAAATAGCGTAGTGGTGAATCGATTGGACGGAAACTGACTAAACAGGATGCCGGACTGTCTAACGGACAGTTGCCAAGGCGACAGCACTGTCAGTGTCTGCCTTACTGTTTAAAGATTAAGTATACAGAAAAATAGAACAAAATCTTAAATCTTCAAGAGAATCAACACAATTCTATTATGACAAGTTAGAAACCAGACTGGAGTTGGATGGCATGATGGCATGATGGCACGAGGCGTGTTTCAAAAAAAGCAAAACACAACGTCCGACGCTTCAATTTGGCACAAACACATGACTGCTATAGTTCAATTCAATTCAGTTCAAATTTATTTTATAGCGCTTTTAACAATTGACATTGTCTCACAATTGACATTGTCTCTATAGAAACTGATTCAATAGAAATGCAAGCTCTGGCTTAAGTATAGACACATGTTGAGTATTGGAGTACATTAATGACTGATGTTACTGAATTATTGTTATATTAATGATTGTTACAGTAAATCAAATTATTTCTTACATTTCCCAGTCTGTGTCTGTGAGTTAACAGATGATGAACTTGGGTTAGGTTAAATGTAAAGGGAAGAAGTATGAGTGTTTGTTTGTCTAAAGATTTATTGTAAATACTTGAATTCTAACATAGAAGTATGATATAAAAGACATTTTTCTGAGATTTTCTTTTTAATCATTGTTGATCTTACCAGTTTGCTTTATCTTTTAAATAGCAACATTGCTGTACTTTTACTCAAAGCACTGAAATGCACTGGTTTGGTAACCGGAAGCCCAAAACTTAGCACCTGATCCTCCTAGAGGATTAGTGGTACTAATTTTGATCACAAGATGCCGCTAGCTTTAAGCGCAAGTTTGTGCAAAGTAGTAAACTCTTCCTTATGATATGCTTCAGGTTCCCAGGTTGCATTTTTTTGGTTATTTGAAAGTCACCCATCCTCCTATCTTGTATATGACAAATAAAATGTACATAGAAGTCTTTGTCTCATTTTTGTCTCATAAAGTGGTTCAACAAGCACATATGAGTAGATCCAGGAGCTTCTGTGCCAACTTTAAAATAGTATAAAAATAAAGGCCTAATGAACACAAACATTGAGTGAATTTCTGGGCCTGAAATGATGTAAATGCAGCTTCTGTAGGCAGAGTATCTAGATGCAAAAATCATTGAATTATGTTCTCCATGTTTACCAGACAATAGCCTTCACTATTTTCTGACCCCTGGTCTCACCTCTTCAGGGAAGGGCTTCCACTAGGTTTTGGAACATAGCTGTGGGGATTTGTGTTCATTTAGAGATAATTGTTGAGCTCATTTGGTAATGTCAGATGAGACGGTCTGGTGTGTTGTCAGTGTTTTAGTTCCTATCAAAAGTGTTCAGTGGGGTTGAGGTCAGTGTTCTGTGCAGCACACTTGAGATCACTGTCATGCTGGACCCAATTTGGACCCCTTTAGTTCCAGTGAATTCTACAGACATCCTACAGTATACAACATATATACATCTTACTTTCTTCCAGCTATGTAGCAATTGGCCATATAAGTATCATGCATTGAGCGTTACAGTCACTCATTTCAGGCTTTTGTCACGTACTCCAGCCACACATTTTATTTACTATTTATCATATATTTAATAAGCCGCAGCGCCCAAAATGTATCAGTCCGCACCGCTGTCTCTATGGAACCGGGCAGGAATCAAGCGCGTCTCCCCTGGAGCTCTTAGTCGAGCCTGACACTTATCAGCCAATCAAAAAGAGGCTACACAAAAGCCAATCAGAAAGTAGCACTATTGTATCTGGGTAAGATTTAACGCAACAACCAATGAAAAAAAAAGCAAATCCTGGGATTGTTCAGCATCATCCTCGTTCACCCACAGAGAAAACCACTGGAGCTGTGAGCATCACTTTGAGCACAGAGTAAGTCATGATCTCCTGTTGTAATATTACAACAAATTCACAACTTGTTTGACACAAACAATGACATTGTGACTGCTGTTAGAGACGTTTCCCAGATAATCAGCAGCAGTTTTTCATGAGTGTCTGTAACTTAGCCAACAGTTTTACAGCCTGTTCACTGACAACACCTGATCAGAACAAGTAGTGTAGGCCAGTGGGTCTCAAACTGGGGGCCCTGAGATGGTGCCGGGGGCCCCGGTTCACTGTCAACACCTGCTCAGAACAAGCAGCTGTTGGTTTTAGTGCTTCCACATTCTAATGCTGATGACGAGAGGGTATTTTTGATGGTCGGTTTGAACAAAAAGCTTGTCTCTGGACGGGACATTGTCCTCACTCTCACTCATTTTCTACCGCTTATCCGAACTACCTCGGGTCACGGGGAGCCTGTGCCTATCTCAGGCGTCATCGGGCATCAAGGCAGGATACACCCTGGATGGAGTGCCAACCCATCGCAGGGCACACACACTCTCATTCACTCACGCAATCACACACTACGGACAATTTTCCAGAGATGCCAATCAACCTATCATGCATGTCTTTGGACCGGGGGAGGAAACCGGACTACCCGGAGGAAACCCCCAAGGCACGGGGAGAACATGCAAACTCCACACACACAAGGCGGAGGCAGGAATCAAACCCCCAACCCTGGAGGTGTGAGTCAAACGTGCTAACCACTAAGCCACTAAGTTGTATTCAAAACTTCAGTGCCCTGTAGAAACATATGAAAAATAGTTAAAGAAACATGAAGAACAAGTGGTTGTCTCAATGTATCGATAAATGTACAGTAAACAGTGTTGCTGGTCACGTGAATTACCATATATTACCTCATATTACCTATAATAACGTTTGCACGTGATAGCACTCGGAGTGCCAGGCCAGGCTAGGGAAACTTCACCCTTCAAACGCACGTTGTTGATCAGTCTGGACACTAGAGGGCAGTATAACGCTATCAGACATAAGTGAAGGTACGAGGGAAACCCCAGCATTTCAATTTACCTATTTGCTTTTTCGTGTGTAACAAAAACACCACACAGTAAAACTAAGCAGTATTTTAAACATTTTTTGAAAAATGATTGCTTTTCCTCCGATAGTGTTACATGATTCACATGTGGGATGACACTATGCACTTTTTATGAGATTTTAATTTGATATATATAATTTTTATTTTTTATTCTTTATCTAAATCAATTTGGTTTCCTTTTTATTAGAGGTGATCTCACGTGCTTATTTTATTTTAGTATTTATATATTTGTAAATGAATTTCTTTGCTTGTAATTAACATGAATTCAAAAGAGCCTCAGTGTACATGCATTATGTTCGAGGTCCATACGACAATCAGGTCAAATTTGAGCCTTTTGAATAATAATAATAATAATAATAATAATAATAATAATAATAATAATAATAACAATAATAATAAGTGGAAGAAGAAGTTAAAATTTAAGTTGAATTTAAAAGTGAATTTAAAAAGTCATTTCCTGTAAATGAAGCTCAGCCCATTTCAGGACCATGGAGAGAGGGAGCGAGAGAGAGAGAGAGAGTAAGAGAGAGAGAGAGAGAGAGAGAGAGAGAGAGAGAGAGAGAGAGACGCACTTGACCAGGAGTGTACGGGAGTGTGCGCGCGCGAGTCGGGACACCGGGAGTCGTGACCATGGAGATCCGCCCGGACCGCTTTAAGGCTGTGGCAGGAAAAACCCTAGGAAAGATACACAGGTTAGTGATAAACTTCGCACATCATGTTAAATAGCCAGATGAACTTAAAGACGTTGGTTTTGGACACTTTTTCCCTTTTCACACAACATAAATACACAGTGTAACGACATGCAAGATTCAGCACAGTAATGACTTCATTCAACAATATAGATTTTACTTTGAAAAGTGATCTACTGTATTTCCTGGTCACTAAGAGACATGAACAGTATAATAGTTACAGCAGGCAAGTAAGCTGAATGCTCCTTTAAATAGACTAAAACTATTTTAAGTAGACAGTGATTTTTTCCTATCTATCTATCTATCTATCTATCTATCTATCTATCTATCTATCTATCTATCTATCTATCTATCTATCTATCTATCTCGGGGGAATGATTTTACCTGACAGAGCTGATATCATTTGATATAAATTCTTAATGTTAGAACATTTAGAACCCTTCAGAAAACTCCACTATTGATTTTGAACACAATGCTCTTGATGTTTCTGCAAACTGTATGGTGCATCGTTTCCAAAATAGGATCATACCATAATCTGTTGACATTCTGATGCCGACCGGACAAATTAAACATTGAAAAATAATCCAGATCTATCCAGATTTCTGATCTGTCATGTTCCCACATTGTTCCTATGAGTAATCATCAGCATTCTAAATACCCATTTATCCACAGTGTCCATCCATTCTTCCAAACATCCATCTATCCATCCATACATCCATCCTTTCATCAATCCTTCTGTTATTCCATCTATTCTTGCTTCCACCCTTCCCTTCATCTATTCATCCATCCTCCCACCCACCTTTCCATCCATCCATCCATCCATCCATCTAGCCATCCATCCAAACATCTATCCATCCACCTATACATCCATTTACTCTTCCACCCTTCCACCCACCTTTCCATCTATCCATCCATCCATCCATCTATAACTCCATGCAAAGGTCCCTCCATCCACCTATACATCCCCATACCCATTTATCCACAGTGTCCATCCATTCTTCCAAACATCCATCTATCCATCCATCCATCCATAGATCCATCTATCCATCTATCCTTTCATCAATCCTTCTGTTATTCCATCTATTCTTGCTTCCACCCTTCCCTCCATCTATTCATCCATCCTCCCACCCACCTTTCCATCCATCCATCCATCCATCCATCTATCCATCCATCCAAACGTCTCTCCATCCATCCAAACGTCTCTCCATCCACCTATACATCCATTTACTCTTCCATCCTTCCACTCACCCTTCCATCCATCCATCCATCCATTCATGAATTCATCTACCCTTTCCATCCATTCTTCCATCCATGAATCCATCCATCCATCCATCCATCAATCCTGCAAATCCATCTATTCCTGCTTCCACTTATCCATTGATCTATTCATCGATACTTCCACCCTCACTTCCCTCCATCCATCTATCCATCAATCCATCCATCCATCCATCCATCTATGTGTGTGGGTGAATCTTGGGAAAGCGCTTGTGTCGTGATCAATGCTGTTTTCAGACTGAACTGTTGTGATGTAATCCTTCAGGATTGTCCAGGTGAATACGATTAAGCCCACGCTTGAACTTGAGTCACCCAAGTGTTTGTCTCTCTCCACATTCCGCTCAACCAGTTGTAAGAGCTAATGGTGTTAGCACCTATTGTTGATACTTCGAGCACTTTTTTTTAAAAAAGCTCTTCTGAACTGATTGGTAAAGGTGTTGGAGCTGCTACTACAGCCTGATTAATATGGCTCAGTCATCATGATAAAGTTCTGTAGTAGACAGAGTACTGTATTGCTGTATTTACTCTTCCAAGTTAAAGTTTGCATATTCTGACCAACCACACAGTACGAGAAATCAAATTAAAAGAATTTACCAAGTGTAGAATAACATTTAACTTTTATCCCACATTTAAGACAAAAAAATGCAAATTTATACACATATAATGAAAGAACAACAAAAAAAGCAGCACAACATTAAACTGGTGTAAATCTGCTGCTGGTGTAAATCTATCATCAAATTATAAATTTGTACACACGACTAACTATATTTAAATCATTCTTCTTGATGTATACATTTGAGTTTAGTTTCTTGGATATCAATAATATAAACATTTGTTCATAAAGTGAAGTGTTCGCTTTATAGTTGCCTCAGTTATTCGATTGTCCTCAGATTCGACCTTAGATACGGATCAAATACTAATAATGTGAATAATGAATGTGTTGCAAAGTTATGTAATGTAGCATATTAAATGCTTTCATTTAATTATGCTTTAATTACATTTAATGTTTCCTAAAATTGTGTTCTGTGTAGACTTGTGAAGTTTCTGTATCCTGCTCTAACAACATTTAAAACAAATCATAATCATGAAGTCATGTGATTAATTGATTATTTTATGACTTTTACTGTGTTAAATGATTAGATTTCAACAAGAAACACTTTTCACTGGACAACTATTCACCAAACTTTGTTTAAATTCTTAATACTAACAAATTTTATGTGCTAAGTGGAGAACATACAAACTACACAACATTAAAATATAGACTAAATGAGTTATTTGTTACCATGTGGAGAGATTTCTGATAGAATCGCCACATTTAAATCCTGTCCAAATATAGCTAAGCATTAATACACAAAAGTCCAGCTGTTGGACACGCAAATCCCTCGTCCTCGCCATCACATCACCGTCACGTCCTCTCAGTGTAGCACACATGCTATATGCTCCACACACACACACACTCTCACACACACACACACACACACACACACACACACACACACACACACACACACACACACACACACACACTTGCCAATTCTGTAATCCTGCAAGGCCTGGGATTAGACAGTTTTTACTGTAACACACGTAACAATCTCAATTTTTATGTCTGAATTACAGTGGTCAAGAATTGAAAAACAAAACAATGCAGAAAACGCAACAACAAATCCGAAAACAAAATAACAAATCTAAAAACAAAATCTTTGACAGAGTTTGACAGACTTGCAATTTTCACATTTATTATTTATTATGAAGGAAATGAGTAACCACGTTTCTTGTAAGCTTCATCCATATCCGTCTTTCTGGTCTCGGCTTCCGAGGGAAAATTCCGTCACTGCATTTGACAAACAGGAGCCTCAATGTTATCCTTTGCAGGACGGATCAATGGCTGCCCTTCCATCAGTGCTGAAGTATTCCTGTTGGCTAAATTTGTAGTATGTTCAACAGTGTGCATTGTAGATAATTTGACAGCGAGTGTATTGATTGGGAGTGGCATGGTGGCTTAGTGGTTAGCATATCTGCCTGGCACTTAAGGGGTTGAGTGGTTGAGTCCTGCCTCCACCCTGTATGCAGTGGAGTTCACATGTTTTCCCCTATGTTTCAGGGTTTTCCTCAGTGTACTCCACCAGTCCAAAGACATGCGTTATAGGCTGATTTTCTGGTGCTTTTTATTGTACCCTAAAAAGGGTCCGAGGTGTCCCCTGGATTAGGCTTCAGGTTCCTTATGACCCCATGTTGGATATTTTTGTGGCCCCATTTGGCTTTCCATAACTTTGCCACCTAACTGCCACCTAATTTTAGGATGAATTCAATTTCAAATGAAACAAAACTAAATAAATCAAAGCAATTACAACAAAGTAAGGACCGTGTGGTTAGATTTTGAAGAATGGAGTTGTGACAATTGGGACAAACTACCATTATTCTACCTTCATAGAAATTGTTGTGTGTGCAAGCAGCAGACTAGGCCAGGCTGTTCTGTTCAGCTTCTTGTGTTTACTGCTGTGCTATTTCTAGCATTTGGAAGAAAAAGCAATGAAATGAATATTTTCAAGTTTTCGAAAAAGGAAAAGGAGAAATTGAAACAGCTAAGAAGTAGAAGAGTGATTTGGCTTGTAGCTTTTTAAGCTAATGTTAGATACCAAATCAAATACTTGGCAGCTTCCCAAATCAAACTTATATGCTATTAATGAGCAGCTCTAAATTATTGCATGGAAACACAATGCATTTGAATATAATACGCAGTAATATTTTCCCTAAAAATATTACACCTGAGTCAAAGTCTGTAACCTCAGTAGTAAAAAGGGGCGGAGTTTGTTTGATTGACACTCTTTCATACCTTATGATTGTGCTCATCTATCTGACCCAAACACACTTCACACTTTTCCTTTGTCAGAAAACAGTGACCATTGTATTTTTTAGTGTGACTAACTAGCAATCTTTGCAAAATAAACCAAAATGCACAGCACCACACAGTGCCTTGGCAAGTAAGTGCTCTGTCGTACAGAGACAATCTGTGGTCTTGTTTGCGTCAGGGTATCCCGTGAGCGGTGACACAAAAAAAATTTAACGAGGTGGGACGTAGCAGCAGGAACACACGCCACTGGGGTTACTCTTTGGGTAAAAAGGTAAAAAGGTGAGAGAAAAAAAAAAGTGTAGAGGTTTACAGTGTTGCACTGATAAATCAAAGTGTGTAAAGGAGCACCCATGATTCTGCATGTTTACAGATTTGGAGGTGTGATTACATACTGTGTAACACACACACACACACACACACACACACACACACACACACACATACTTGTCCTGCTGTAATCTGACCCATGCTGAGGTGCTGATTGTTATGGCTGTTTCTCATTTGAATGCCACTAGACAAAAAAAAAATCAAACAAATGACAACAAATACAGGACCCTAACTGTATACACGTTTACTCACCATAAGCCTGAAATTAGTAAAAGATTGTGCTAATATTTAGTTTATTCTGATGTGTTAGCATGTCAAAAAGGGATCATGTGCAATTAAGACATGTATTCAGGCAGCACGGTGGTGCAACAGGTAGCATCGCTGCCTCGCTGCATGCTTCAGGTTCCTTCTATCATCTTTACGCCTTTTTCTTCTCCTTCATCTTGTACGATACGATGCAGATATACACCGAATTTCTTATACAAATGCAAAAATCTCCAGCCAGAATGTTTAATTTTAGTGGCAAGAAAACTGGCTTATTGTCAAAGGGCATGCTAGTTGAGCCTCTTGCTTAGAAATGTTGTTACTACGGCAACCGGTAGTAGGAACGCCTACTGGCGACTTCATAGCGCAGCAACTGGCAACTTGCAGCAATATAAAATCACTGTGTATGTGTAACTTAAGGACTATTAACACATTTTGTTTTTGTTTCACTTGGTAAGATGTTTTTTTTTTGGTTTGGTTAGTTTTGTTTTAATGCCGTTTTGGATTTATATATTTATGAGACACAGAAATTGTGTGTGTGTGTGTGCGTTCAGTATAAAGCGGTATTATGGACAGTAGAATAGTCAGCAGCTGATTAATCATTTAAAGGCTCTCCTGCTCCTACTGTTACATCCTCTCAGTCCCTCAGTCCTGCACTCGTAAACCCTTCACACTCCTTCTCGCTTTTTTACTCACCCAACATCCTCATCCTTATGAGTGTCATACACAAACACACACACAGTGTCTCTCCATTCAAACAGTTGTCTCTGATCATTTTTGACCACATACTCCTTTAAATACTTACATCTTCCTCATCTTCCTCTTCTCCTTCTTCTCATTATTATTATTATTATTAGTATTAAAAATGTATTTGTTAATTCATTTATTCCTTCAGCTTTTGTAGTAGTAAGGTACGTAACAGCAAAAATAATCTGGCTACAACAGCAATTTGAATGAGACTATAATCGACATATTAAGAAAGAATTACATAAATTTGCCTTTGCCTGGAATTTCTACATCATGTCATTAAATTAAATTATTTGTGTGCATATGATGAATTCTTAATTGGAGGTTTTGCATCTTGGGGATCTTTCTTATCTGATGCTTATGAAGGTCATGTTGTGTGTGTGTGTTTGTGTGTGTGTGTGTGTGTGTGTGTGTGTGTGTGTGTCAGGATGGGAGAAATTCTCCCTGGGTGACACAGTCCCACTGAGACACAATCTGTTCACTGGAGGCAGGGGTGGGGGCTTAAAATACATAGAGTTCTAAGCACACACATGCACAGAGAGAGAGAGAGAGAGAGAGAGAGAGAGAGAGAGAGAGACTGAGAGGGATTTGTGGATTTGCACTGGTTTAATCTGTCACCTTTTTCAATATCGTCACAAATGACCACAACGTTCCAATCAGAGTTAAAAAGAGGAAGTTGACTACAATATGATAATAAAATGATTGATGGATGGATGGATGGATTGGTCTGAGAGAGAATACAGCAGGATTATGTACAGTAATTTCACTGCCCAGGTCTCATCCTCTTACTGAGATTAAGAGAAAACAGGAGAAGAAAATTGTGTGTGTGTGTGTGTGTTTGTGTGTGTGTATCTAATACACGTATCTAATGCTTTCTACCCTCTTAACATTAGACCCATACATTTATAGTCTCACCAAAGTGCTTTGTTATCTAGACACTGCCAGAAACAGACGCCGGTGCTTAATAAATAAATCATAGCTATTATAAATGCATGATTATTACCTTTAAGTGCTTGTAATCTATAAAAAAAACTGATGACGTTAAAATGTCTACATGTTCTTCGCATTAATTGATCACCATTGCTGTAGATGTGGGCGGGGCTACCTTTGTGTCAAGCTTTAATCTTGTGAATCCTGAGGCTGATGTCATTAACACATTTTTCCAAATCTTACACACTCTCTGCAAAAAAATAAGCCTAGTGAAAAAAGGTCACAATTTTAAAATTAGAGAATTTAAATGATGCTTTATAAAATCTTTAGTATCAACATAGGTTAACATCTAGATACAGAGTCTTGCAGATGCATGGGCACAAATACACCCCCCCCACACACACACACACACACAATATGTTGTTAGGTATTCATGCTAATTGCAGCTTGTCACCATATGTTCTGTATTTATTTAACAGACTGCCTTTAGCTAGGTTGAGTCTTAATTAATTTTACTTTAGTCATGAAACATTTACTCAATTTTGAAGCAAGGAAAGCATTTTAAGAATTTTAACAGACAAAAACAGGATCAGGACCTCTGTGATCCTTCTAGTCATTTCCGGAAGTGAGGAATTTCAATAATCCTAATCTGAGGGAGGAGCTATGGATTATCTGATGGATAAAGTGGTGGGCTGAAGTGGTGGGCGAGCGAGGTTTTAAGCCTTCTATCCCTCACTTAAACACATGATCAGCAAGGGTGTGCTTTCTTCTCTTAGTGTATTATTCGACAATTACATCTGGACATAGTGAGAGCGAATTGGATTAATGATGTGTATATTTTATGTGAACTATATTTATATGGTGCTGTATTGGAATTGCAAGATGGAATGACAGAAATAGTTTCACAGTCATCTTCTATACACCAAACTGTCTTCACTAGCTGTGTGTGTCTGTCTGTGTGTGTAGTGTTTCAGGAACCAGATGGTCTCTCTTCAGGCCTCTGCTTAACGCCCATGTTCTGATATCCACTGAGACGCCCCCTTTTTGTTCTCCTCCTCTCTCTCACCTGCAGGTGTGTTAACGCCTGTCTGATATGATGTGAGGGTTTAAATAAGTCTCTCACTAACACACAGTTATTGAAAAAGCCAAACACTGCTGTGATGTCTGTCTGAAGGAAAGTTCATTGATCTGAGTAGCTTATATTAATCAGTGTTCTTCACAAATTTTATGCATCGTAATAATGTTTCAATTCCTGATATGGATATTAATAAAATTGTCTGGTTACTTATATGATGAATTGCAGGTATATTGTTGTTTCTTATAGTACAAAGCTGGATAAAAACTGATTCATAGAAGTTCTTTACATAGAAGAATAGAACCCATATTTTGGTCACACATACATGAAATTGTTTCTTAACATATCCCAACATTGGAAGTTGAGGTCAAAGGTGATTCAGGATCCCTGGAGCAGTGACGGTTAAGGGCCTTGCTCAAGGGCCCAACAGTGGCAGCTTGGGAGTGCTGGGGCTGGAATCTCGATCCTCCGATCAACAACCTTTTACCACTTGAGCCACCACTACCTACATGAATGGCGACTTAGAGGCTAGTACATTTCCCTGACGCATCCAGGATTAGGGCGGTAGATTCACACCTCTGCCCTGTGTGCACGGAGGTGGCATGTTCTACTTGTGTATCGGAGCTTCCTCAGGGTACTCTGGTTTCCTCCCACTGTCCAAAAACATGTGAAGTAGGCTGATCTCTAAATTGTTTGTTGTGTGTGTGATTGTGTGAGTGTGTAATTGTGCCCGTGTAGTGGGTTAGCAACCCGTCCTGGGTGTCCCCTGCCTTGTGACCTGAGTCCCGTGGGAGAGACTCCAGGTTCCTTGTGACCCTGTGAAGGATAAGTGGTACAGAAAATGGATGGATGGATGAATTAATTCTTCACAGACGCATTTTCATAAGAAACGGTGTATTTCTGTTAGTTTGGAAAAGCATTCGTATTACAGCGATTTTAGATATAGTCAGTAGCTTATATAGATGGTTACAAAAATATTATTTATGTAAATATTATTGCACACATGAATGAGGTTTTTGTTCATACTAGTTGTTTAACATTAATAATCTAAAACAAATAATTAATAATAGCACCCTATTAGTAAGTGAGTAAGTGAGTGAGTGAGTAAGTGAGTGAGTGAGTGAGTGAATGAGTTAGTTAGTTAGTTAGTTAGTTAGTTAGTTAGTAAGTCAAGTCATTCTTGGGGCCATTTAGTTGTCATTTTGTTACTCTGTGAACTTTACCTTTTATGGAATTTTATGTAGATCAGCTTTGTCGTGATTGGTTTTTATCAACATTTGCATGTCTGTAAAGGAAAACAAAACAAAGATAAACAAACATTAGCAAATCTGTCACATCTCTTCAGTTAAGAAACTATACTGTAAAAAGTTTGATTTAGGGTTCATAAAGGATGAGCGTCAAGAAGTTTCACAGATTAAACAATAGAGCGCATATTACAAGTACAAAAGTACTTATCTGTATCCTTTAGAGAATAGTTAAAAGTACTGTATCCTTTAGAGAATAGCTTAAAGAACCTGTTTTGTATTTTGTAGATATTCCAGTTAACTGTTTTCCTGAGAGCTAACTCAATTAGATCCTTTTAACTTTGCATTTTTGTTCAGACTTTGGCTCAACACTTATATCTGCTTATTCTAAGTCTGCAAACATATCTGTCTCTGGGAAAGAAACTTTAAGCTCATTGTGTCAGGATGTTTTGATTAAAAGGGGAACTGCTATAGATGTTCTCATTCTATCCTCCAGGATCCTCGAGAAGAGACAAGAGAATGGCGAGACCATCGAGCTGTCAGCCGAGGGAAGGCCAGAGATGGTGGAGGAGAAGGAACTGCCCATTGTGGACTGCACCTGCTTTGGGATGCCTCGCCGCTACATCATCGCCATTCTCTCTGGTATTGGATTTTGCATCTCCTTCGGCATACGCTGCAATCTCGGTGTGGCCATCGTCAGCATGGTCAATGACCACACAGTGTATTATGGAAAAAAACCCGTCATAATGGTGAGTGACTTATGGGAGTCAGATTCTAAACCAGCATTAAGGGTTAATCTAATGTCCTTAACAATAGCGTCTGGTTTCACTGAATACTTATTAAGCTGTGTGGTGAAATCAACAACACTTGTTGTGGACAGACTTAGTGTGGGCAGGCTTCTGTTACATCAGAATTCAGTGGATGTTTTTTTGTTCATCCAGGCATGTAACACAGCTGACACTGTTGTCTAGTTTGTGTTGTTGCTGAATCATGGCACAACTGATGAACATAATTGTGTATCATTGGCTTAGAAAGGATTGGAAATACATACATACTTAAATTCTTAAATGCTTATATTATAACATCATAATAGCAAACTGGCATTCATGCACACTTGCATACTTACTTGGATTTTTGCACTTGCACACATACACTGAATAGTTATATACAAGCATATGTACATACTTACATTCATTCATTCATTCATTCATTCATTTTCTACCGCTTATCCGAACTACCTCGGGTCACGGGGAGCCTGTGCCTATCTCAGGCGTCATCGGGCATCAAGGCAGGATACACCCTGGACGGAGTGCCAACCCATCGCAGGGCACACACACACACACACACTCATTCACTCACGCACTCACACACTACAGACAATTTTCCAGAGATGCCAATCAACCTACCATGCATGTCTTTGGACCGGAGGAAACATCCGAGGCACGGGGAGAACATGCAAACTCCACACACACAAGGCGGAGGTGGGAATCGAACCCCCAACCCTGGAGGTGTGAGGCAAATGTGCTAACCACTAAGCAACCGTGCCCCCCACATACTTACATATTAGAATATTTAAATATTTGGGAGAATATCATCCTACCTATCACCTTACCTGTTTACACACTTGTTTACTAGCATAATTATACACATGTATACTAGCATAATTATACACTTGTATACTAGCATAATTATACACTTGTATATTAGCATAATTACACACTTGTATACTAGCATAATTATACACTTGTATACTAGCATAATTATATCCTTGTTTACTAGCATAATTATACACTTGTTTACTAGCAGAATTATACACTTGTATATTAGCATAATTATACACTTGTATATTAGAATAATTATACACTTGTATTCTAGCATAATTATACACTTGTATATTAGCATAATTATACACTTGTATATTAGCATAATTATACACTTGTATATTAGCATAATTATACACTTGTATACTAGCATAATTATACACTTGTATACTAGCATAATTATACACTTGTATATTAGCATAATTATACACTTGTATATTAGCATAATTATACACTTGTATACTAGCATAATTATACACTTGTATATTAGCATAATTATATCCTTGTTTACTAGCATAATTATACACTTGTATTCTAGCATAATTATACACTTGTATTCTAGCATAATTATACACTTGTATTCTAGCATAATTATACACTTGTATTCTAGCATAATTATACACTTGTTTACTAGCATAATTATACACTTGTATACTAGCATAATTATACACTTGTATACTAGCATAATTATACACTTGTATACTAGCATAATTATACACTTGTATACTAGAATAATTATACACTTGTATACTATCATAATTATACACTTGTATACTATCATAATTATACACTTGTATACTAGCATGCTTACATAATAGAATAATTTTGTACATACCTAAAGCTATTAATAAACTTTCAAAAATACTTTTAAAGATAAGTACTTACATACTTCAAGGCTGCCAATTCTCACGGTCTCACGCCACACCCCCATATTCTCACGCCACACCCCCATATTCTCACGCCACACCCCCCATATTCTCACGCCACACCCCCATATTATCACGCCACACCCCCATATTATCACGCCACACCCCCATATTCTCACGCCACACCCCCATATTATCACGCCACACCCCCATATTCTCACGCCACACCCCCCATATTCTCACGCCACACCCCCATATTCTCACGCCACACCCCCATATTATCACGCCACACCCCCATATTATCACGCCACACCCCCATATTCTCACGCCACACCCCCATATTATCACGCCACACCCCCATATTCTCACGCCACAACCCCATATTATCACGCCACACCCCCATATTCTCACGCCACACCCCCATATTCTCACGCCACACCCCCTTATTCTCACGCAGACTCGTGCAGCAGTGAGGAAAAACAAATCGCGCCGCATGATCTCGCAAAGCCACGCGCAGAGAGACCAGTCAGACAGTGTAGTGAGATTTTGTGACAATTGTGAGGGAAATACACAATTTATTCCCATAAACTGTGTAGTCAGCCGTTCGCCCTCCCATCTGCACCGTGTGAATTGTGAACGCAGACATGTCAGTGAGTCATCAAAAAAATCATAAAAATTATACAAAAAAGTCATTTCTCCTAAGTAAGTGTTGTAGTATAACTATCAGGACATCAGTGATGTGTGATCTGAGTTTGGTGACAGTACAGTGTATTACAGTGAAGTTATTGACTGTTTTTTGTATTTGCTTTTCGGGTTTTGCACTTTGCAGATGCTCCCTTGGAATCTGTCTCTCAGTCGTCTGCACATAGAGATTTGCGTATTTTGTCCACCAACGAGGAAAGCTGATTTTGAGGAGAATTGTGTTGTAGCTGCCTCTCTACATTACTACGATAGAACAGAGGTGTTATTTGTGTAATAAGAGCTTTTAGCTCAGGAGTTATTGACTCGGGAAACTCCAATCTGTGAATATGCGGCCAACTTTACTTAAGTCCAGTTTAGGCTAGTAACTAATAGGCCCATGCTGTTATATAGTTTATATAGAATTAAGTTAGCATTAGCAGAGTTGTTTGTTTTGCAGCACTGAGCAGTTATTTTACATAACTTTATCATAAAAAACAGTACAAAAGCATTTCCAGATGACAAATATCTGGACATGCCTAGTAGTTAATGTTAATTATTGTTTTCTAAGAACAGAATGTCAAGTCAACGACATCCCAATCAATGATCAAGGCTGCAAAATCAGCCACCAGCACTTACAATAGCGCACATGTTAATCTGTGAACATGTTAATCACATGTTAATCCTATATCTGTAAAATGTTTGTGAAAATTAAATGTAACGTAAATCTCCCAAGAAATTCTGTACAGATACCAAATACTTTGACAATCAGTATATACTTAATACACTTATCTGCTAATGCAAGGATTTTGTGTTTGAATTTTTTTCCACACCAAGCCACGCCCCTCCATAAGCACCTCCCCATAACCAAAGCCCCGCCCCAAGATCTCACTCTAAGCGAACTCAAAAGTTGTCAGCCATGCATACTTGCATAATTTATTACTTGTATACTACTATAATTAGCATAATTACTTGTAAGAGTTCTATCAAACTCACATCTAATCACATATTACATACGTTTATTTTTACATACCAGCATACTAAAATAATTTACATTCCTGCATACGTTGATACCTAAATCAATCTATTAAATTCATACTTCACACTCTTCACACTGCATTCTTCAATACATGCACACTAATACAGTAAACTACCTAAAGATACTTGCCAGTTTATTAAATACCTACAGATTTACATACTAGCACACTAGCATTCATTCATACTACATGCTTGCATATTAGCATACTTACATACTTACATGCATACTAGGATGTTTACATACAAACCAAATGCAATTACCAAACTGCTCATATACACACTAGCATACTTTACCAGGTATAGAGAACTGATTGCGAGTGAAGCATAGTGTTGCGTTCTGTTTGTATGCATGGCTGCTTCAGTGAGTGTCTCTGTGAGAGAATCTTTCCAGTCCTGTGGTGCATGGTGAGTGGGAGCGCAGCCATGGACAACACAACTGAGACTCAAACCGAACACATAGAGCACGCTTCTGTTTTCTGCAGTGTTCAGAACTCACGACTGGCAGAGCCTCAGGCACTGGTTAAAAGTGATAAACAACATGTACTACTGCTGTTACTTTTTAAAGAAGATGAGTCAATAAACAAGGTTTGGAAAACACAGCATTACTGTTTGTATATTTAAACCAAAGTCTCAAGGTTCTCTTAATGTTCATAGTGTTAAGAAGATAAATTACTCTTGGGTCTTGGGTTCCCAGACTAGTCTTTCTGTCAGGTGAACAAGTTGATGTCTTAGCGTAGTGGTTAAGCTGTTGGCGAGCTGATCGGAAGCTTGTGAGTTTGAATCCTGGGTCTACCGCTGGGCCCCTGAGCAAGACCTTTAACCATCAGCTGTATAAAATGAGATTAAATATAAATCACTCTGGATAAGGTTGTATACCAAATCCTGGGAATCTAAATCAACAACGCTAACCAAATAAAAGCCTAAACTCAGCTAATGAAGAACTTTTGTCTTATACCTTTAGTTTCACTAGACAAGATGTTTATGAAACATCTCAATCAGTTGCACTCTTGCACTCAGTCAACACTTCTAATTAAAATCTAGATCTAGATCACAAAAAACAATACATGTTAAGATAAAGGGTAAATGGGTACATGACCATATTAGAACAGTAAATGAGAGCTCTTGAGTAGCTTTTAGACACCATCCACATCCACATGCCACTGTGATCGACGGTGCCTGAGGAAGAGGTTGAGGAGCACATTCATTTTAACCGACTTTTGGAGCTTTATTTCTGCTACGGAGCTCAAGCGATCTTTTTCAATCAGTTATTTCCCCCATGTGAGAGATATTGTTTATTTAATCAAATTTTGGGAGAATTTATTTCTTAATTCATTTGTTTGTTTGTTTGTTTGTTTGTTTGTTTGTTTCATCTTTTTACAATTTTCTGCGGAAAATATCGTAGCTTATATTGTGATTTGAATCAAATACATCCGTACTGCAGTAGGCACATGTGTGCTTAAACTCACATAGAAATGTCCTTTGTTACTTTCCTTGCATGGGTTTCTGGAACATTCCTCCTGAATGAGCATTTCTATTCTTCCTCTGACCTTGAAACAAGTTTTAGAATGACTTTTTAGTGGATAATGGCTTACAGTGCAGTTATCTAATACAACAGCCCACTGTTGGATTGGATTTCAGACTGATATTACACCATATGAGCTGAAAGACACTTTTGCTGCAGCTGCATTTGAATAGACTGCAATACAATCTACCGTACATGATGATTTCACATGAGGCTAATAAAAAGTGTGTAAAAAAATGATAATGATGGTGCATGGATTTCAGCAGGTTATGACCGTAATTAAACATATGAGATATTAATATATCAATCGAATCAAAATTATTTTAAAGAAAAACATGCCATACATGGGAAATAAGGTGACATGGAAAAATGGAAAAAAATGAGATGTGAAATTTTTTTTTTTTTAAATATATACATCTGTCTTCTGTATGTTAATTGCCTGTGTCTCTCTTTTTATCTGTCTGTCTCTCTCTCTCTCTCTCTCTCTCTCTGCCTCACTCTCGTACACTCTCTCTCTCTCTCTCTCTCTCTATCTCTCTCTCTCTCTCTGCCTCACTCTCTCTCTCTCTTTCTCTCTCTGCCTTACTCTCTTACTCTCTCTCTCTCTCTCTCTCTCTCTCTCTCTCTCTGCCTCACTCGCTCTCTCTCTCTTTCTCTCTCTGCCTCACTCTCTCTCTCTCTCTCTCTCTCTCTCTCTCTCTCTCTCTCTCTCTCTCTCTCTCTGCCTCACTCTCTCTCTCTCTTTCTCTCTCTGCCTCACTCTCTTACTCTCTCTCTCTCTGCCTCACTCTCTCTCTCTCTTTCTCTCTCTGCCTCACTCTCTTTCTCTCTCTCTCTCTCTCTCTCACTCTCTCTCTCTCTCTCTCTCTCTCTCTCTCACACACACTCTCTCTCTCTCTCTCTCTCTTTCTCTCTCTGCCTCACTCTCTTGTATGTTTCTGTCTGTGTCTGTCTCACTCTAGGCTGCTCAATTCACATGGGACCCAGAGACAGTGGGAATGATCCACGGTTCATTTTTCTGGGGTTACATCGTTACGCAGATCCCAGGAGGCTTCATCTGTCAGAAGTTTGCTGCCAACAAGTAATTTTCAGACAATGTATCTTTCACTTTCAAGCACTGCAGCATGTCCATGAGTCCTGATTCGAGCATTTTTCTTATTTCCTCAGAGTGTTTGGCTTTGCGATTGTGGCCACATCCACTCTGAACATGCTGATCCCGGCTGCTGCGCGGATCCACTATGGATGTGTCATCATGGTCAGGATATGCCAGGGTCTTGTGGAGGTACGCCATCTGGGTTTGTTTCTGAAAGCCTTAGCAGAATCCAGCTCAGATATCTAGAATATAACACCATTCCATTCCAAAAGCCACAGACATGAATCATATCTTATTTCTTATTATTAGCGCATTTATTTCATATATATATATGATATTATGTATTGAGAATTGCCCAGAATCCTTCAAATACAACCTGAAAACTAAGTTGTGATGAACATATTAATATCAAACACTTAAGAGTCAATTCTTGTTTTTTTCCCTTTCAGTTTTCTATTTTTTGATTACATTACCAGGTATATATGGGCAAGAAGTATAATGTTTAATTAAAAAAAAAAATTGGGGGCATGCTATTAAATTAAAATAATCAACAGCATGCTACTGTGATGCTGCCAGACTCAAAGCAGAGATACTGTTATCACCCTAAAGTGATAAGTCATTATGGTTTTACATTAACAATGAACATGTTTTACTCTGTATAAGGTCTAGTTTAAATTTTGGCTTCCTCTATTTGCTCCTCCCAAAGGGTGTGTCATATCCTGCATGCCATGGGATTTGGGCCAAATGGGCTCCACCTCTTGAGAGAAGCCGATTGGCCACGACAGCATTCTGTGGTAAGAGTAAGAGCACGCAGATGATCATTTTCTCACATGCCCTGAAATGGGGGCTCAGTACTGCCTTATACCGCGAAGGTTAGGGGTTTGATTCTCATCTCTACCCTGTGAGTGTGGCGTTTCCTCACTAGTTCAGGGGTTTTCTCCAGGGGCTCCGGTTTCCTCCTTTCCTCTAGTCCAAAAACCTACATAATAGGCTGATTGGCATCTCTAAATTGTCTGTACTATGTAAACAGGTGGGTTTGCACGTGTGTGTAGGATAAACATGCTAATTGTTGGATGGTTAGGCTTGAATGTGTTTTACATTGAGCTTATATTCAATAAATAGCTTAATTCTGTATCTGAATCAGGGTCATATGCGGGCGCTGTGGTGGCGATGCCCCTGGCTGGAGTGTTAGTGCAGTATACTGGATGGTCGTCTGTTTTTTATGTATATGGTACGTACCAGCCACATACACTCACACAAATGAGGTCCTATATATACACATACATATACAGAAGCAACATAATATCACACAATGTTTACAGTCTACTGATTAGCTAGGGAAGTTTACCAGCTATTGTAGTCTGGACCTGCTGATGGTTTTTGGCAAGAAGTTCATCAATATTTTTTATTTTATTTTTTTTTGCAGTTTCTTGTTTCCTCTTATTATTTGTTCTTATCCATCTCTCACAGGTTGCGTCGGAATACTGTGGTATCTCTTCTGGATCTTAGTGTCATATGAGAGTCCAGCTGTTCATCCAACAATCAGTCCAGAGGAAAGGAAGTATATCGAGGATGCCATTGGAGAGACAGCAGGGCTGGTTAACCCCCTTCAGGTGTGCTTCTTGTGTAACGCTGTATCCATGTCACAATCTTAGTGACTCCAGTATGTCTATCTGTCTGAAGTGAAATATTATCAGTCATGTCTATGCAAATTCTCAATTTTGTATTTATTTCAAAAGACAAGTTTTTTGTGATCTAACCCGTGGCCTCAGTTTATCAATTTGTGTCCATGCCTAATTAAACAAGGGATTCAGAGTTACTTACTGGGTTGCTAAACAACTAAACCCACTCATAAACAGCATCAAAAGGTTTTTCGCCTTTAAGCCCTGCATCAACTCATCGCCCTCCCGACTTCCCACTTTTATAGATCTATATATTTGCTTGGACCATGCAGTATGTGTAACAGAGCGAGTGACTGACCTCGGCTTTTGTGCTCACTGCAGAAATTCAAAACCCCTTGGCGTCATTTCTTCACCTCAATGCCAGTGTACGCCATCATCGTGGCCAACTTCTGCAGAAGCTGGACCTTCTACCTGCTCCTCATCAGCCAGCCTGCATACTTCGAGGAGGTTTTTGGTTTCGAGATCAGCAAGGTGAAGCTCAAACTTGTATTCCACACGCCTACGTAGAACAAAATAGCCAAAGACAACAAAATACCAAATGTGTAGGCAGTGTTAAGCGTGCATTTGTACATAACCGCCTCCTCAACATGTGTGCACATTTTCTCAGATTGTAGCTGAAATGGAGAACTTCTGAGTCACAGGCATGTTTGTGTTTTAAAACTGAGTTTCCAGTGAAGAGACATTTAGATGTCTAGGATTTTTTGACAAGACGTGCACAGAATTAATTAAATCTATTATGTAACATTGTGCTAATCTTCTTCTGTCTCTGTCTTTCTCAGGTGGGGATGGTATCTGCGCTGCCTCACCTGGTGATGACCATCGTAGTGCCGCTGGGGGGCCAGCTGGCTGACTACCTGAGATCACACAACATAATGAGTACCACTAATGTCCGCAAGCTCATGAACTGCGGAGGTGAGAGAGAGAGAGAGAGAGACAGAGAGAGACAGAGACAGAGAGTACTATATAGTGTGTGTGTGTGTGTGTGTGTGTGTTTGTGTGTGAATTTTTAATCTGTTTTAGCAGCTGGGATTAGAATCACCGAGGCATAATTTCATACAGCAGTGCGCAGGTACACCGTGGACATAACCTATAAAACATTCTCTTACTCTCAGTATTCAGTCATCGCTTATCACAATACAAGTATTACAAATTCAGCACTTATTGAGATCTGTGCCCTATTTATAATTTGGAGGCTGACAAAATAATCACCATACTCATAAAGACTTTGAGTCAAGCACCAATTTATTGCTGTAGTTATAAAGACTGTCCTGTGCTTATCCCAAGTCCGTTAATCACAATATACACATATTAAAAAAATGTTTTCAACACGACTAGTTCACAGCTTTAGTGTTTTTTTTTTTTGTGTGTGTGTGTTATTGTCACCTCAGCCGCTTGTAATCCATTTAACTATTAAGCACATTTTTATTTGGTTTCATTGATTTGAGATACTTTGATCATGGAGTTCATCATGCTTTTAAATGGCACTGGCTAATAAATTCATGCTTGTACCATATACAGTGCTGTTTCAGTGGAGCCTCGTTCTTGAGAAGGTGTGGAATCATTTTCTCTGACAGCGGCGCCAATGTTTCTGTCTGTCACACGTTTATATATAATGCGCTGATTTGAATACATAATTGTTTCTATAGTAACAACACATACTTTGGGACTGGTACAACAAGACGCTCCACGTAAACAGATTATTAAAAAATGTCATTGTTGGGATGTGAAATATTCAGTGAGAAGACAGTTATTTAACATTTAAGGACCTATCTAGTGTTAGTGCTTATTGTTATTGAAGATCAGGCTGAGATCTTATTACTGCACTCATGAATATTACGCTGACATGTTTTTATTATTTAATGTGATAAAGGGGTAGTCAAGCAGGTTATGGAGGTTTCATGGTGTGATGGTTAGCGCACTGGACTCTGACTAGAGCAACCTGAGTTCAAATCCCATTGGAGGCTACAGAATGAAATTGGTGTTTCAACTTGCCTCTTGCCTCAGTGTGCCCCTGCCTTACGAAACACTTTATGCTCAAGCGGGTAAGGCTCTGGGTTGCCAAGCTGCCACTGTTAGCTCGTTAACCCTGTCTGCTCCATGTTGCTGTATCATCTCTGACTATCTGACCCCAACCTCCACTTCACTGTGTTGTAATGGCTATGTGACAAAATAAAGGCTTCTAATAAAAATGTGTTGTGTTTTGCAGGATTTGGAATGGAGGCCACACTGCTGTTGGTGGTAGGATTCTCTCACACTAAAGGAGTGGCTATATCATTCCTCGTCCTTGCTGTTGGCTTCAGTGGATTTGCTATCTCAGGTTAGAAAGGGTTATATTATATATATTGAAAAAATAACACATAGCACACAAGCCCAGCGTATGATATACAGGCAAGTTACAGAGGAGAACTCAGCTCTCTCTCTCTCTCTCTCTCTCTCTCTCACTTGCTCTATCCCTCTCTCTCTATCTGACAGGCTTTAATGTGAATCATTTGGACATAGCGCCACGTTATGCCAGCATCCTGATGGGTATTTCTAATGGAGTGGGCACCTTATCGGGCATGGTGTGCCCTCTTATAGTGGGAGCCATGACCAAACATAAGGTATATGCTAATAATAACATGCTCCTGTTTTACACACACACACACACACACACACACACACACACACTCATTCACACCCACCCACATACCTGAATTCACACACTGTTTTTTGTACTGTTTTATACGTGTCTTACGGTATGTTTTTTTATAGACACGTGAAGAGTGGCAATATGTCTTCCTCATTGCATCGTTAGTGCATTATGGGGGTGTAGTTTTCTATGGTAAGCATCTTGTTTTTTAATTAATAATAATGTTTGTATCTTTTTCATAGAGATAAAAATAAGACACAAATTTACAAAATGTACCAAAAACTAAAAAAGTCCTAAGTGGCACAGCACATAAGTGTTTACCCTATCATCAGAAGATAGCGAGTTTAAATTCCAAAGATGTGACAACCATCCACGGCCAAACCAAATTTGTCTTAGGATTAACTACTTTCTCTCCTGTCAATCATGCTGACAGCCAGTTGTCGGTTTCTGTGATCTTGTGTATGCAGAGAAAGCACTTTCTTCCAAGTCTGTTGATTTAAAAAAAAAACAAAAAGTACAGCTAAATATAGTAGTGAGCTGAGGATAGACCTGAATGAATATTTTATATTCTGACAAACTTTCAGAAAAAGAAACAACCACCCTTTAGATTAATGTTATAAAATCTACTAGGCAAAGAGCTTATTTATAGAATGACGTTTGGGTATTATGTAGAATCAATGATTAAACTAGAAGATTACTTGAAAAACACATGAGAATTTATTCGATTTGAAGGCAACACGTAATAAAACATAAATAAGACCCGGAAAATTCTATACAAATTTATTTTAGTTTTTCAGTTAATAATTCTTTCATTTTATTAAATGACTTTTACTTTCTCAGGGCTATTTGCGTCGGGAGAGAAACAGCCATGGGCCGACGCTGAGGACACGAGCCAGGAGAAATGCGGCATCTTGGAAGAAGACGAGTTGGCCAATGAGACTGAAGAGCTTTACAGAACGGGCGGACAGTACGGAGCCATTAACCAGCCAACCACGGCCGGTCCAAACAAGAGTGGAGGTGGGGGTGGGGGTGGGGGTTTGGGTGGAGCTGGATGGGTCTCAGACTGGGACAAAACAGAAGAATATGTACAACCAGTCGGGAGAAATAGTTATCTTTATGGAGAAGAGGGTGAAAGGCAGCTCACGTAGTGGGAGTGGGCCACATTTCCTGCCCCAGAGAGTTGGAGTCTAGCAAAATAATTCCCTGCTCATAGATACAAAGTGATGTATAGGTGGATCCTCAATAAGCCCCATGCTGGACAAAGCTTTTGTTTAGATGGACAGGGACACCAATAAGATTTAAGGGTCTCTCTCCATACAGATTAATGTAAAAGTCTTTTTGTTGTTCTAGTCTTTCTTCACTTTTAGCAAGAGGGTTTCTGGATAGCATTTAATTCTTCATAGTTTTACATAGAACCTTTGTTACTAAGGGACCCCAAAGGGACAAAATCGAGAATCAATTTTTTCTCTGTACCCAGACCCCCTGAAATCAAGGCTAGTATTTGTAGGTGGTTGTGTGAGTGAATTTGAAAACTGGAAAATGGAGAAAGTACAGTATGTGAATGATTTACTGGCCTTTTGGTTAATGTTAGCTAGCTTAGCTTGGCTAAGTAGCTAAAAATAAATATAGATATTGATATTTTATTAGTGAAAGTAATAAAATTGTCTGAATTCAGAACGTGCACAGAAGATTTGTTTTCCAAATTCACGTTTTTATTGTGTCTAGTTGGATTTGCGCCCATGTTCTTTTGGCTGTGAATTACAGCCATAGGGCTTGTTATATTCCTGAATTTTCCATCAACGCAACACAAATCACAGCCAAGTTAACATTATTTATAGACCTACTGTACGTGTTTTTGAGTTAACAAAACGTGAATCATTTCAAGTGACCTGTTAAAGTAATAAATTTCAACACGATAATAATGCTTCATTTGAGGCGAAGATGCACCTAATATTTTCCAGTAAAAGCCACCAAAAAAGCCCCCTTTAAATGGTCTTTCTATATCCTAGTTTATTTCTTTACTCTTTAATTAATTTAATGCAGTATTGGCATTAGACCAGTTCGTATACAGACAAATCTATATGTTATCATTAACTACTGACCGCTGATTTGAGAAGGCATTCGGCAACATTAAAGTTATCTAAAGTTAGCCGGATAGCGTCTTGCTAATGCTACTCAATATCGTCTGCTAGCTAAAGTGTTGCTAACGCTCTATGGTATTTTCTGGCGTTGTTGTGCTGCAATTTTAGTCTTTATGGGTTTACTATACTAAGACAGTATTTATATTCACTTAGGCATGTAAATGTACATTTAAAGTAACTTTTTTTGAGAGTTTTTTTGTGTTTTTTCCATTTGACACGGTGAATATTACGAAGTGGGCAAATTACATTAATGTAAAGGTGCCATGAATGCAGCATAAGCTTCATTATAACTTTGATAATTGTGCGTAACTCTTGCTATGCTTCACAAATCCCTGGGGGTCTCTGAATGACACTTTTAGAACCACTTGTAGACCTTGTCGACCAGTACATCCTGGTGTCTATTTCATGCCAATTAAACATCTTCCTGCTCAGCTAGGATGGTTTACCTTTCATTTGAGTAAGTTTGCTTTGCTAATCAAAAGTTTTGCCCACCAAAGCTTGGGAATTTGCTGTCCAACCTCAGGCTTCATTTAAATAATAAGTCTGTGGAGCTGCAGCTAAATACTTCAGCAGAGTAAACCTGGGACTACTGGATATTTGGTTAAATCAGGTGTCTTTGAGCAGGGAAATCACTAACCTGGATTTCTGATGGATTTTAGCTCTCCAAGGCTGGACTTGAAACCCCATGAGTTAAGCTGGTAGAGCAAATTTATTTGAATGGGAAAGATAGAATGAAATCCTGAACACGGTGACATATTTAGTGTGAAGCAAACTCCAATTTAATATAATGGATGGGAAGTAAGATGGCACCACTACAATGAGCAAATGTTGATGAATATGCTGTTAGAAAAAGAAATTCTTTAAGGGTTGGATAATTGAGCGTTCCTAGCTTTCAAAATGGGTTCTATCGGGTACCGTCTGTTCTAGGCTTTAAAAAAAAGGCCTTCTTAAGAGTTCTTATGAAGAAATGTAGATATTTAATAATGATGTTAATTGTATGAAATGATAGTGAAAGGTGTGTCAGGCTTTTGAATGTGAATTTGAACTGTGTGTAAGTGTGTGTGTGTGGGTCAGTGTGGAATTTGACGGTGCTGTGATCTAATTTCAATATTTTCAGGCTTTTTGCCAAAATCACTGTAATGCACTTAATATGAGGATAAATACCAGATGTGTTCCTTTAGTGTAAGCTTGCATGTGTGTACCTGTGTGTGTGTGTGTGTGTGTGTGTGTGTGTTTCATTTCTGTGCACAATTCCTTGTGTTTGTCCATGGTTCCATGGTCAGCACACAGCTAGCCCTCTCTGCCTCATGCTCTAATAATAGATTTTCTTATTAAACCTGAATTCCACAGATCATATACGTCAGATTAGTGGTGTGTGTGTGTGTGTGTGTGTGTGTGTGTGTGTGTGTGTGTGTGTGTTTGCATGTATGCTTATATGTAGCCCTACAGAATTATTGGCACCCTTTACAGTCATTTAAATCTTTGGAAAATAATTTATTAGATCTTGTAGATTTAGTTTTCTTCAAATAAAAATATTAGAGGATTTTCTAGTCTTTTTTTTTTTTTTCAAATATGTGGCAAAATTATTCACACTCCAAATGAATATTTTAAATACATGTAAACAAATTAGTTTGATTTGAGTTTTTTCTATTTTTACAGTATTACTATATTTCAAAATATAGAGCTGAAAATATAATTTATTGCATGTGTTATTCATAACATGTATGTTTGTAATATTATATGAATTTCATGATGGGTGTCAATAATCTGTGTGTGTGTGTGTGTGTGTGTGTGTGTGTGTGTGTGTGTGTGTGTGTGTGTGCGTGTGTGTGTGCGTGTGTGTGTGTGTGTTTAAATGAGATAAAAGCTCTAAAAATAGTTGTAATGTGAAGTACAGTAACGATAGAAACCTGCTAGACAACCTTCTATCTCATTTCTTATTTCCAGTAACACACAGCTATTCACACTCCATGTTGTGAAATCCTGATTCCATGTCTGTTTATCAACCAGCACTTGGCACAAGACAATTTCACATCTTTTGAAACACTCTATCTAGGGTTTAGTTAAAGCAGAACAGAACTAAAGCGTCAAGGAAATGATAGAAACAATTTTGACGTTTTCCTTTAAAATGTGATGTTTCTACTTTTTGGATATTTTTTTTTAGTTCCTCTCTCATTGTTTTCCCACAATGCTGTGATTATGTGTGACAAATGAATAAATTGTTAGATAGTCCTTTTTTTTTTTGGAAAACAAATAAATGAAAAGAAGTGAATAAATTCTACATGTGAAATTTCCCTATGTACAATTAAACCGATGAATTAAGCACAGATTAACTGGATTTTTTTTCTATTTGTGTATTGGAGTTGATGTGTTATCGGCTGTTAAGTTAATTACGGTTAAGAATAATATGAATAATACTGCAAAATGTATCAATACTCAATATTTTCCAATGGGCTGTATTTACATTCCCTTATTTATTTTGCTTGTGCATACTCCTTACTTATCTCACTCTCTCTCTCTCTCTCTCTCTCTCTCTCTCTCTCTCTCTCTCCTACTGAGGGCATCTGCTCTGCTCTAATCTTTGCCTAAAATCACCAAGATAATCCCTCTATCCATCTGGCTTGGGGATGGGACATAGGAAAGTATTACAGTCACATGTATTGGCCTATGTTGCTGCTGACATCTTCTGGTAAAAGACTGTAAATATCCAGGCTGCTATATTCACCATTATATGAATTTGGTTCTCAGGGCTGACTCAATGTTCAGGAGTGACCAGGCACTTTGCACACTACTGAAGCCTGTTTACTTCATACTGCATCCAGGTTATGCAGTGATGAAATGGTACTGTGTATTATTAATGAAACTGTGCTAATTATTACTCTGAATTGTAAACATACTGTTGAAAGCATACTATGAGTTTTATGTTCACAAAATCCAAAAATTCAGGCAGGAAAACTATGGAAGTCCCACCCCAAGCAATGCCAAGCTGCTACTGTTGGGCCCTTGAGCGTGGCTCTTCTCAGGAACACTGTTACATGCCTGACCCTGTTCTCTGACCCCATCTCCATTACAGGCTGGGATATGTGAAAAAATTATGTCGTTGTGTTGTAATATACAGAATGTGTAACAAGTAAAGGCTTCTTCTATCAGGACATAAACAGGAAACCAGAGAAAACCTACACAGAGTCAGGAAGAATGTGCTATGTGGGATGTGCTAGCTCAGTGGTTAAGGTGTTCGACTACTGATCGGAAGGTCATTGGTTCGAATCCCAGGACCACCAAGTTGGCACTGGGCCCTTAACCCTCAACAAAAGAACCTTGAGGCCCTTAACCCTCAATTGCTCTGGTGTATAAACTGAAATAGACAATGTAAGTCACTCTGGATATGAGTGTCTGCTAAATGCTGTAAATGTAAATGTAAATGTAAGAACATGTGAAACTCAACAAAGACTGGAACCCGAGCTCAGGATTCAACTATGGAGCCTGAAGCTGTGTATTGTACACCTATAACACATGGTAACTTCTTGTAAAAGTTGAGGGCTGTTAGTTGAAGTGGATTCTCACCTTGATATTGCAAAAATGATGGAAAACGATATGACAAAATCGGAAATCGATACAGAAAACAATCCGTATTCACAAAGGCGTTCAATTCGATTTCTAATTTCTTTTTAAAACAATATGATAACATACACCGGTGTTCAAAAAAAAAGTTTTATTGTTAAAATATATTTGCAAGAAACAATTCTTACACCACATGCAGCCCTTTAACTGTAATCTTTTAATTACTAGTAATACAGATTATATTAGATTAGATTAAATTAGATTAGATTAGATTAGATTAGATATTCAGAAACAAATGCTAAACCTGATGTTGAATTAAAATGTAAAAATGATATTTAATATAAACTTTTATAACTTCGTGTGCTACAGTCTTCATGGGCACAGTCATGATGACTTCAGCAGTCAGGGCACTCGTCATGTCTTTTTTTTTTTTTTTAACATAACACTCTATTGAACTCTATTGAACTCTATTGGGTGACTCTATTCTACTGACGCCAGAATATAAGGAAAGATAAGTCGCCCTTTAATTGGCTACGCTTTGTTTCCTTACTACCTTTCAACCAATAGGTTATCAGTGTGTAACCAATAACGTGTTTCTATTGGCTGGTTGTGGTTGTAGTCCCGCCCCTCCTCGCCCACAATGAAATAGGGAGAGTCTTGGCCAAGAAGAGCTAAATGTATGAAGATTTATTTAGGATTTTACATTCGAATTTTTAAAACGAAGCCGCAATAAATTACTATCGTATTGAAATACGGATAGTTTTTATTCTCTACGCTGGTCGGGAATTTATTTATTTATTATTACTTTTTTATTTTAGAGCGAATAGAAATTTGTTAACGTAAATAGTTTACTGTCGTTAAAGCGACCGTAATGCGGCTGAGCGACTAATCCCTGCTTTTCATTTAAACTAATTGGCGTCTACACGTTTATTTTAGAGAACGAAGGGTTAAACTTACACGTTTTCCAAGGTAAAAACAATTTTTATTAATAATATAATCGTTCGGTGTGTTTTTATACTATTTCCTGGTTTTTTGAAGGTGTTCGTGTAGTTGAAATGTTTTGGGGTGAAAAAGCTAACCTGATTAGCCTGTTAGCTAACGGTAAATAAATTACAGGTTTGATTATTTTTTTAACTTTTGACAGTCATGAATTTCCAATATGATGTTCTAACAGTTCGTATTAAACGACTTATTTTCATTTAAAATGTTTTTTGTCACTGACTTATACCATGGCACTCAATTTTTATGAATCTCAAATGACTTCCTGCTCCCTATCTAGGGGCCCTACTGAGGTGCCCTACTTAGGGAAACTCCTTTACGGTTCTGACGTCACACCACTATATGTCTTATAGGAAGCCATTTTGTATGCATAGATACAGCTAGACAAATTTTTATTTTTTTTATGACTGTTAGGTAGAATGTTTCTCTGTTTTCAGAAAGAAATCTGTGGTTATTGTTTGTTTATTTATTTATATATATATTTGTTTACTTCACAAATAATTATTTATTTTCTTTCAAAATGTGACACTATTTCTTTATTTCTTTTTCCCCCCTGTAGAATGACTGAGTACAAGTTGGTGGTGGTTGGAGCAGGAGGTGTTGGGAAAAGTGCACTTACTATCCAGCTCATTCAGAACCACTTCGTGGACGAATATGACCCGACCATCGAGGTACATTTGATCAAGAGAGTCGAGTCAAGAAGCTTTTATTGTCATTACAACCATATATAGCTGTTACAGTACACAGTGAAATGAGACAACGTTTCTCCAGGATCATGGTGCTACTTAAAACAAGGACAGAGCTATAAGGACTTAGTAAGTTAGTCCTAGATACATAAAGTGCAACTGTGCAACCTGGTGCAAACAGTGCAGGACGAGGCGGCAAAGGCAGTGCAGGACGAGGCGGTAAAGGCAGTGCAGGACGAGGCGGTAAAGGCAGTGCAGGACGAGGCGGTAAAGGCAGTGCAGGACGAGGCGGTAAAGGCAGTGCAGGACGAGGCGGTAAAGGCAGTGCAGGACGAGGCGGTAAAGGCAGTGCAGGACGAGGCGGTAAAGGCAGTGCAGGACGAGGCGGTAAAGGCAGTGCAGGACGAGGCGGTAAAGGCAGTGCAGGACGAGGCGGTAAAGGCAGTGCAGGACGAGGCGGTAAAGGCAGTGCAGGACAAGGCGGGGCAAACAGAAAATTACAAGACATTACACAAAAGACAATAAACAGAAATGGCACTGACCAGTGTATATACTGTTTGTTCAACAATATTGCGTTTGCAGAAATACTGGAATGAACACAGTATTATAGCAGCAGTTACATGAGATACTGTGAAGTATTGTGCAAAACAGCAAACGACTGAAATGAGACAGCATGTGCAAAGAGCAAAAAAAAACTGTGCAAAAACAGCATGTAAACAGATTGATGGATATATATTGGAAGTGTATATATTTGGTGTAGGTCTGTGCAGTCCATACAGTTGTTGTGCGTGTTGTGCTCAGTACAGTTCAGTTCAGTTATTAAGGAGTCTGATGGCTTGTGGAAAGCGGCACTTTCAAACATGTCAGGGTGAAACAGCATCTTGTTTTCAAACCCACACAATTCTACATAAAGTAGCCCAAAATGAAACTTGTGCCAAAAGTTCAAATATTAATTAAAAGAAGTAGCACAACATATTAAATTCAATTCAAATTTATTTCTATATTTCTTTTTACAGTTGACATCGTCTCAAAGCAGCTTTACAGAACATAAACATAGAACAAAAGGTTAATATAAAGAATAATATAAAGATTAATAGAATACAAAATCCAAGATTAATATCAGATCTATTTAAATGTTTGTATTTATCACCAATGAGCAAGTCTGAGGTGACTCAGTTGACTGTGGGGATTAAAAACTCCCTTAAATGGTAAAGGAAGGAACCTTGAGAGGAATCAGACTCAAAGGGGAACCTCATCCTCATCTGGGTGACACCGGAGGGTGTGATTTTATAAATATACAGTCTGATAAATTGTATAGATTGTATTGATGAGAAGGTTGTTGTCCTCAAAGACCACATGGAGTTGGCGTCTCCTCTTTAGTATAGCAGAGTCTAACTGGAGCTGGTAGATCTCTAGATGTCTCAGGATCCTCACAGAGTCAGCCTCATCTCAGTGGAGGTCCAAAATCTTCATGGCTCGGAAGACAATCGGAGCTGGTACAATTTCTGGATGCCACGGGATGGGTAGAAAGAGAGAAGCAGTGGAGAGGGATTAACGTAGCTGCTGGTTAATATAATGCGATCTGCAAGCCTGATGCAAATTTCCCAGGCTAATGTTAAATAAAACTGACCTCCCCATCTGAGCGGGAAACCACCCAGTCTGGCAGTGATGGCCCTGAGTCATAGCGAGCACCTTTCTGACTATTGTTCCAAAAACCTTAACGGAGGAGGATGATTGGTTCAGCCTTGGGGTGAATTATGTCAACTCAGTTTTCAAGATAGATTCAAACACATCGTATTATTTCATATTTAATTAAGTGTTTTGATTCCAGCTGAATAACCTGCAGCAATCATGTTCCCACACAGATGGGATGAAACCCGTGATTGGTTCGATTGACACGTTAAACTCGTTCCAACACCTCCAAATTAGTTTATCTCAGGGGTTTTATTCATTTATTTTACGAATACTTATTAAGAATATCTTTCTAACTGTTCTACTGTTTTGTAATGTTACATGGGGATTCGATGAAGTGCGCATGCTATTTAAGTCATAATCACTAATAAAAAAGGACCAATTTGTCCATCCGTCCGGTGGCTCTGTAGAACAAAGAAGGCAGGTGAAAATAATCTGCTGACGCATACTGATTGTGGATTATAATATGGAAACGGTGATTGAGAATTTATACGGTCACTGTATTAAATTTATGCAGTTATCCAGTCAACCAATCAGGCGACGGGAACACAGTGGTTTAAATCATGCCGACAGGGGTCAAGAGCTTCAGGCAATCAAACACACGAATTATCAGAATTGGGAAAAGCGTGAAATCTATGACTCGGAGAGCTATGGATGTAGGAACTCAGATAATCACTCTTTATTTTAATGCTCCGTTGGTGAGCAGAAAAGCATTTCAGCATGGACTACAACAGCCAGCAGAAGACCACGTGCGGTTCCACTCCTGTCGACTTGTCCAGTCTGGGTGAATCGATCCTCAGATTCTTGTCATGTCATGCCAAGTGATTGGCTGATTAGATTGCATGAAATGAGGATTTCTTTTTTTTTTGGTGCTTCTAATTCTGGGATTATTACACATGACCTAATGCACCTAGACATATCCTGTGAGCTAATCAGGCTGGTGACGCTAAGCAGAAAGTGGTTGTTATGGTCTATTTTGATCACTCGCAGGCCGGAAACGTCTTCTCTATATACACACAGACCTGGATACGCATCCTCTCAACTTTGTAGTTCACTACACGATTACATAACAGCGTGTTCAGGCAAATAGGGCAGTGGATTTGCATGATGACATTTTAGATTTGCATACTTCTGCCACCTCTATGCTCTGGTGAAAAGCTGTAGAAATATACAATAGGTCAGTAGAGATAATGCAGCTGGTGTGGATTAAGCTGTGGTTCAATGAATGTGTTGAAAATTGGCCTTTTTTTATTTTAGAATGTAGTCTTGGGATTTTAACATTCCCTGTGGTGTTATTTCCTGTACACTTACAACTTTACACCATAACCCACTCATTCAGCCATGCTGCGTTAGAGTAATGGCTTAAAATCTCCACTTGCCAACAATAAGCTCCTGACTGAGATCGTTTTTATGGACCCCACTCTCAGCCGCTCCTCTCTCATCTCTTCCGTATAGGATTCGTACAGGAAGCAGGTGGTGATCGATGGCGAGACGTGTCTCCTGGACATCCTCGATACCGCAGGTCAGGAGGAGTACAGCGCCATGAGGGATCAGTACATGAGGACCGGCGAGGGCTTCCTCTGCGTGTTTGCCATCAATAATATAAAGTCTTTCGAGGACGTGCATCTCTACAGGTATCGTTTTCAGTTTGAATGCAAAAACCTGCACGGACTTCCCCTTCACGTAAACGGAAAGCGTCTTACGTATTTTATCAACATAGATTCTTCTCGTTTAAGAGAGTTTATTGATCAGAGTTTTTTAATGCTTTGAGCTATCAAAGCCTAATTAAGCTGTAATTAAACTAGCTCAAAAATGGGTCATAACTCCAACTCGGCATATTTCTTACAATGTTTCACAACTTCGTGTTTTCTGAGAAGTAAAGATGATGAGTAAGGACTTTGTTTCTGCAGTTTATTAAATGTTTCACTTTGCACACTCTGCCTTTATCCAGCCCCTGTTTTCTGTGTGTAGGGAGCAGATAAACCGGGTGAAGGACAGCGACAATGTTCCGATGGTGTTGGTTGGGAATAAATGTGACCTTGGCTCCCGCTCAGTGGAGACCCGTCAAGCGCAAGAGTTGGCTCGGGGCTACGGCATCCCGTTCGTCGAGACGTCCGCCAAAACACGACAGGTGTGTAAATGCCACTTAAATGCACATACGGATGAAAGACACGATAAACTTGTACTACAAATTAGTAACGGTTTCCTAATAGTAGAGGTTCAAAAAACTCCTCAGTTCTGATCTTTTGAGTGCCAAGTAGAGGCTCCAAATTGAAACCCGAACCCTGCCCGTACTTCTGAAAGGATTCTCACAACAAATGACTTTATTCAGTGTACAGTATTAAAGGATTGCATGAAAGTCAGTAAACACACACAAGAACAGTTGGTTATGAATTTTGGCTATGAACCTCTTCAAAACAGAGCTACTCCCAAACACAGTCAGACTTATGAATTGTGAAGGAAAAGAACTGCACTGCATGTTTGTTTCAGTCCTGTACATGTGTGTAAGTGCTGAGTACTGGTTGCTGTCTTGCTCGTTATTTACAGCGAGCTGCATCCTGTCTGTTTCACGTCAGCACTTTGTCAGACCGTAGCGGTGATGATGGTTGCAGCGTGTCGTAACCTGGCCGACTGACTGTGCAGCGCGAACTTCATGCAAATTTAATATTTCACTGTATCACGTTTAGCTGGTCAAACGAGATTATGTGCATTTCATGTCTCATGATACTTGCTGCGAGCAAGAAGTGACACCACTTTCTCTGCTAAAGAACAGCATTATTGCACAATTTAATATCCTGTGTGCAGGGCAAAAAAAAAAAAACAGGTTGCTATTATGGAATTGGGCGTATGGTTTCTTCTCCTCTTGTCACGTCTTAAGGAAGTCTCATATCAAATGAGTAATTATGATGTCTCCTTTCTGACTTTTCTGAATGGTTTGATAAGGATGGTAATGATCTCTGCAATTTGACCTTCCTAATCACCAACCAGATATTTATATAAATGCACTCTTTCTAATACCTTGTTGTTTCCAAAGTAACAACATCTATTCGTCTGCTAGGGTTAGGGTTAGGGATACGAATCCCTATCTCCAAATATAATGTAGTTGATGATTTAACACTGTTAACTGACTCTCTCTCTCTCTCTCTCTCTCTCTCTCTCTCTCTCTCTCTCTCTCTCTCTCTCTCTCTCTCTCTCTCTCTCTCTCTCTCTCTCTCTCTCTCTCTCTCTCTCTCTCTCTCTCTCTCTCTCTCTCTCTCTCTCTCTATATATATATATATATATATATATATATATATATATATATATATATATATATATCTATATCTCTCTATCTCTCTGTCTCTCTCTCTCTCTATATATATATATATATATCTCTCTCTCTCTCTATATATATATATATCTCTCTCTCTCTCTCTCTATATATATATATATATATATATATATATATATCTCTCTCTCTCTCTATCTCTCTCTATCTCTCTCTATCTCCCCTGCAGGGTGTGGAGGAGGCTTTCTACTCTCTGGTCCGGGAGATCAGGAGATACAAGGAGACGAACCGCAGCAATAAGAAGAGCAAGAAACACCCACAGAGACGTTGCACACTTTTATAGCAATACTCCTGCCCACTCTTGCACTACATTCCTGGAATAGCACTGCGCACACACACACACACACACACACACCTGCACACTCTGCTGTAGCATTTTAACCCTTCTCTTGGAACCACTCTAGGGCAAGGTCCCCAAACAGGAAGGACAGAAACAGTGCCATGGCTGCTATATGCTGTTCTTTTTTTTTTTTTTTTTTTAAATGCAGAGCGTCCTACTTGGGGATTTACATGTTAGAATCCTTCATCAGTTATTCCAAAATGCTTTGTGTCATTCGACTCTTTTGGATAACTTTATCCTGCCTCATGCTCCGATTACGACCACTTTTATTTTTTTTTTTATTGGACTTTTTGTAGCATTTATTTACTCCAAAATCTTAACTTGCATAACAGCATAACCCTCAGTACAAGTGTTTAATGTTCCCAAACCAATCTAGTGCACCCTGTAACCACTATGAATTTGGGTTTGAAAGGTTGCTATTCAGTGACCAATCTCTCTCCCGCTTTATAACCCTGTACCAGCACCACGATGGGGGTTCAAGTTCAAGCTGCTGAAATCTGCCGTCTCTGCCTCGTTCCTGGCTCCTCTACACTTCGAGCAAGGCTAGAGAGATGATTGTATTGTATTCCTCATTATAAAGGAGGAAATGATGCAGGATACATTTATTTTTAATCAGGCCCACGTTGGGGTCTGAACACCTCTGATACATTCCTGTTGTCATAGCGATGAGAAAGTCTTAGGAGTTTAATGGAGTTTTTATTAATTAAAAAAAAAGATTTTGGCTAAAACCCGAGTCCTTTGTTTCTGTACTTGTGTGTGTTGACTCAATGCAATACAAAGTTACTGTTGATTATTTTATAACAGCACAGGACTGGCACTTTGTTCTGTTTTTTTTTTTACCCATCCAGAGATTGTGCAAGCTTCAGTTGTGTTCTGCTTCATGAAGATTTCAGACATTCAAGGAGAAGACGCTAACTCCGCATGGTCTCTGAAGACAACAACCTCTTAATCGATACGCAGTTGTCTGACTTTATCTGACTGTAGAAAGGACGTTATTCATAATCAGACACTCCGGTGTTTATACCAGTTTATCATCACACCTTCCAGTGTCACCCAAATGAGGATGAGGTTCACTTTTGTGTCTGTTTCCTCTCAAGGTTTCTTCCTCTTCCGTCACTTGCTTGTTTCCCCCATTTGGCTCCTACTTCTACAAAGCACTGACACTGGAGACTCTTTCAGAGTCAAGATAAAATCACACTGATTACAGTTTCACCATGGGTTCATCGTTACTAAGGAAATAAGAGCCACTTAAAATAAGTTAATGTTAATTAATTAAGAAACTCCTGAAATTAATTACAGCTGAAGCTTCTGAGGAGCTCTGTGATTAACACCAATTATAAGGCATCAAGCCATCAAAACAACTCTTATATACACCACTTATTTTCAGTTCGGTTTATTTAATCAGTAATCATTTAAACTTCAGTAATAGTTTTGTGTCCAGGCTGCAATGTGTGTGTGTGTGTGAGAGAGAGAGTGAGAGGATTAAAGCTTACCATCATATTGGATTTTTTTATTTTATTTTATTTAAATTAGCATTTCTTGGACAATCCCCGGTAATGTTCATAGACCTACAACGAATGTTTCTGGACTAAAGGGGTGAAACTCCGGAGTAACCCAGTACTGATGCACTGCTTTATCATCATTAAACACGGAATCTGTTTATTAAAACTGAACTCAACATCAAGAGCTCGAGAAGAAAAAAGCCAAAAATGCAACATTTTACAAAAAAAGATGATTTTATTATTTATTTATTTTTCTGCTGGACCGATTGTGAATAAAAAGGTAACTATGGCTCTTTATAAAAAGAGAGTAACAAAACCAAACCACTCCGATCAGGCTGTGTGAGAGGAATAAAGAGAAAATGCGTTCCTGAGACGATCTCACCAGCCGAACCTTGAGACGAGCTTCTCCTGATCGCCGAGGTCTTTCTGAACCTTTTTCCTCATGTAGAAGATGGGACAGTCTCGACTAGAGAGAGAGAGAGAGAGAGAGAGAGAGAGAGAGAGACAGAGAGAGAGACAGAGAGAGAGCATGATCATTTATAAACATGCAGCTGTGGTCAGATGCCTTTGATTCATTTTCTGTAGCAGAAGCTCATAACACAGCAGAAATAAGAGAAAGTGCAAAAAAAGATGCTGATGTGCAAACTGTTAAAGCATTAGGCATTATTATTATTATTGTTATAACAGGAACTTAAGCAATAATAGGAACTAACTTGTTCCACAGAAATTCCACAACATTAAAACATCACTATAAACAAAATGACACATACATACATACATACATACATGCAAATGTTGGCAAACTTGAATGGTATTATTAAAAAAAAAATAGATTCTCTCAGATTTTACTGCTGTAAGTCTTCAGATGCTGTATTGTGCAGTTCCTATTACTGGTTGCTATAGCAACGTTTCTCAGTGGGACACAAACGATTCAAAATCCTCTTTCTTGCTGCTAGAACGACCTATTCTGAGAGGAGATTTATGGAGATGTTTGTGTCTAAAACTCAGCAGTGTATATCTCAGAATACTTTACTAATCCCTTGGGGAAATTGGGTTTGTTACTGCAGCTCACCAAAATAGGAATACAAAAACAGAGACTTATATACACAGAAAGTCTGATGGACACATTTATTTCCTGTGTTGCTCTGTGGAGAAACAGACTCGGTATCCTTCACTTTGCTGAACGTTTTCACGTTGCCGGAAATCTCAGTTGAAAATGAACGATCTCTGGTTGTCAGTGTGGCCTGAGATCAGTAGAACACTTTGGATTATTTTCTGACAGAAGCTCATCCCACTCAGGAATGGATTATAGAGCGTTGTTGATTATGTTTCTCTAACAGAACATACAACATTATGTTTCTCTAACATTACTCAACAACACAACTTCTTGCATAAGTAAACATCAATTACTCTAAACACACCTAGATTTTGCTCGTGGATGAACCGAGTATAGTCATGTTTAATGACAGACTTGTGGTTGAACCATTACATAAATTCCCACAATCAAAGAAGAACTTTCCGGAATGTGAACTAGTATCTAGTATTAATAGATCATTTACATTTACAATTATGACATTTGGTAGAGGCCTTATCCTCGTTTGGGTGACACTGGAACCTCATCCTCATTTGGAACCTCATCCCTCATTTGGGTGACATTGGAACCTCATCCCTCATTTGGGTGACACTGGAACCTCATCCCTCATTTGGGTGACACTGGAACCTCATCCCTCATTTGGGTGACACTGGAACCTCATCCTCATTTGGGTGACACTGGAACCTCATCCCTCATTTGGAACCTCATCCTCATTTGGTTGAGACTAGAACCTCATCCTCATTTGGAACCTCATCCCTCATTTGGTTGAGACTGGACCCTCATCCTCATTTGGAACCTCATCCCTCATTTGGGTGACACTGGAACCTCATCCTCATTTGGAACCTCATCCCTCAATTGGGTGACACTGGAACCTCATCCCTCATTTGGGTGACACTGGAACCTCATCCCTCATTTGGAACCTCATCCCTCATTTGGAACCTCATCCCTCAATTGGGTGACACTGGAACCTCATCCCTCATTTGGGTGACACTGGAACCTCATCCCTCATTTGGGTGACACTGGAACCTCATCCCTCATTTGGAACCTCATCCCTCAATTGGGTGACACTGGAACCTCATCCCTCATTTGGGTGACACGAACCAAATCCCTCATTTGGGTGACACTGGAACCTCATCCCTCATTTGGAACCTCATCCCTCATTTGGAACCTCATCCCTCAATTGGGTGACACTGGAACCTCATCCCTCATTTGGGTGACACGAACCAAATCCCTCATTTGGGTGACACTGGAACCTCATCCCTCATTTGGAACCTCATCCCTCATTTGGGTGACACTGGAACCTCATCCCTCATTTGGAACCTATTCCCTCATTTGGGTGACACTGGAACCTCATCCTCATTTGGAACCTCATCCCTCATTTGGAAGACACTTGACAGTAAATAATGTAAATTACTACAACAGTTTGTAGCTGAGTGGATTTCGAGTGCAACCAACTCCCACAACCTTCCGAGCAGAAATCCAACACCTTGACTACTAAGCTACCACATCCCCCCTGTGCAAATCAGAGGCAATGTGTCACCAAGCATTACTCTGATGCCAGTGCGATAAGATTTCTGGTGACGGATCTGATTTCAAACACAAGTTTTTCGGAACGTCAATTGTTCTGCATCACCAGTTAAAGGCATGACACTGGGAAAGCATGTCACATTGTCGAATACAGACTCGTGTCTAAGTCGTAAGGGCTCTAAATGAAAAAAGGCATTTCAGGTCCACTGGAGCCACTCGACCGTGTAAGCTTTAGTTAACATGTAAAGTGGTGTAAATGGTCAGAGGTACGCATGACTGCATGCACATTTCCATATGAAGTTCACTTTAAATCACGTGCAGAAAACAAAGTACACGCTTTGAGGCTTGTATTGTGTCTGTTTATAAATGCATGAATAATAAGTTACTGGCACACACTAGTTTTAGTATGCACACACACAGACAGACGCACGCACACAGACACAAAGAGAGAGAGTCTCACTCAGAGACACACACACACACACACCTGGTACACAGCACATCCTCATGCAGGGACCCTTGGCAGCGCTGACACTGAGTCCATAGACGAGAGAATTTCTCCTCCAGTGCAGACAGGTGAGCAATCTGAACAGCACAAAAAAAAAAAATATTCAGAACCACATATTAAACACGTTAAAACATTTTGTAAGAGAATCGTGATCTCTCAGATAATTATCCAGTTCTTCATGACATGTGGTCTGCAGTGATGATACAGGACTGATTACACACCTCTTTCTGATAGAGCTCAGATTCCTTCTTCTTACAGAAATCACACACAGCAGCTACAGGAAGGGAAGAAATGATCAGCTTCAGAGTCATGTTCAGTCTGCAACGTAACAATCATTCAGGCCGGCTAACACATAAGCTCCTAAAATCGCGCACGCATGCACACACACTCCTGCAATCACACACAAACACACACTGTCGCACGCACCCAGACTCGCTCCCGCACTCACACAAGTGCATAGACACACACAGTCTCACACGCACACTGTCTCACACGACACACACTCCCATGTTCACTCGCGCACACACGCTCGATCACACACACGTACTGTCATTTTTGAGAACTGCTTTGCAGCCAATGCATGTGCTACGTTTCTGTGCGAAAGCCATGAGGCCACCAACTCTGGAGGTCAAAACGGTCTTACAGCGTGTGTGATCTCCCTCTGAAACAAACAAACACACACCACATTACACAATGACCTGTTTTACATACACATTACACAATGACATGCTTCACACACAAACACACACACACATTTACTCACTGAGTAATACACTTTCAGCCTTGGTTTCTCCAAGTATAGGCTCAAAGATGCGCAGCAAAGGTTTAGACAGCTGCTGCTCGAGGTAGTATTCTGTGTCGATAGGGATGTTGTTCTCCAGCACATAAATAGGATCCTGAACACACACAAAAGATTTGAACCGATAATAAACACGACTACATTTACAAACATGAAACTACACTTGAATCTCAAAAACATCATCCACAGCATATTCACATTTACTCCCACCCACCCACACACACACACACACACACTTCACGGACCTCTGACTTCATGTATGCTGCTACTCCTTTAGCAGCCTTGATGATAACATATGGAACTCGATCACCCAGATTAGGAGCGCTGCCTGCATCTCGCTTTCGCATCCTACACACACACACACACACACACAACACAAGAATATGTTCTACATCGACATCGTTTTTTTTTTTTAAAGGCGGCTTTACGTCATTTAGAGAATTGCAGAAAAAGAATAAAAGATCACCAATAAAAATTCTTTAAAAAAAAACTCTTCCATTTTTGTTCTCTTGGTCCCCTGCCTGCTGCAAACTGCCCTCCAAACAATAGGGCAAAGCTTTTTTTGTTACCACTTGCGAGGCAAATTGTTGTACTTCGGAAATGAATTACTAGTTTACATCTCTTTTCGGGATTGGCTTTTAATTCCTGCGGTTGATTGGAACCCTTCTCACTAACAGATCTGCATTCTCTAGCATGGTCACTTCAACCATGGGTGCCAAAACATTTGCATGCTGACAAAAAGCATTTGTTTATCCAGAACCAATAACAGCGTATTGTTTATGTTATATAAGACAATGTTGGCCACACAAACACACACCTTTCTGCCAGTTCCACGTGGGCCTGTTTGCCTGCGTACTCCTGCGCAGTGCGCGTCAACTCCTTTGTGATCACCAGCTGGCTGATGTCAATGCGGTTACACAGAAGGTCTGAGATCACCTCTTTAGCATGGGCTACAGCTCCATCAGGATCTCTATCACACACACATACACACACCTGATTAGTTGAAGTGAGGAACTCAGGCACTGCTGAAAACCACACAGTAATTTATCAAGCATGTACCTCTCGATGAGGATTTTCTGAAGGCATGTGTTGATGAGGTTGGCCACTAGGGGGCAGTTGTCTCGTCTCACTGTCTCTATTCCTTTACAGTCCATCTTATCATGCTGTGTGGAACTGGAGGAAAAATACAGGCCTGCATACCTCTTCTTATTGATCAGTAAATATGGATAGTACACCTGAGAGAGAGAGAGAGACATGGTGAGCAAGAGACAAAGAAAGAAAGAAGAGAGAGATGCAAGTCAAAAACAGAGAGAGAGAGAGAGAGAGACAGAGAGTGAAAGAGAGAAAGAGAGAGACATGGTGAGAAAGAGACAAAGAAAGAAAGAAGAGGGAGATGCAAGTCAAAAACAGAGAGAGAGACAGAGAGTGAAAGCATGACAGAGAGAGAGAGAGAGACAGAGAGTGAAAGCATGACAGAGAGAGAGAGAGAGAGAGAGAGAAAGAGAGAGCGCAGACAGAAATGGAAGAGTGACATAGTAGAGAGAGAGCATGAGAGTGAAAGAGTGACAGAGAAATAGAGAGAGAGAGCGAGAGAGTGAAAGAGTGACCGAGAGACAGAGAGAGGGAGGAGAAAAAGATTTCTTTAAATGTCGTGTGTTTGACTACAGATGTTTGTACACGCTGGGGACAAAAGAGGAACTTTCACCACAAGTAAATAAAAAATAATAATAAAAATGGTTGAATAAATATCTGTTTTCTTAGTGATTGCAATAAATATTCTGTAATCATTTCACTATAAAAACAGTAAAAGTCTTCCTCTATATATACAGAAGTGTACTAATAATTATGTTCGAGGAGCTGTTAGTAGATTCTCCAACTGAAGGTACAATTAAGAGCAAGAGTGAGAGAGAGAGAGAGAGAGAGAGAGAGAGAGAGAGAGAGAGAGAGAGAGAGAGAGAGAGAGAGAGTGTGAGAGAGTGTGTGAGAGAGTGAGAGAGAGAGTGAGAGAGAGTGAGAGTGTGTGTGAGAGAGAGAGAGAGAGAGAGAGTGGAGAGAGAGAGAGAGAGAGTGGAGAGAGAGAAGAGAGAGAGAGTGGAGAGAGAGAGAGATAGAGAGAGAAGAGAGAAGTGAGAGAGAGTGAGAGAGAGAGAGAGAGAGAGAGAGAATAGAGAGAGGAGAGAGAGAGAGAGAGGAGAGAGAGAGTGAGAGAGAGAAGAGAGAGAGAGAGAGTGAGAGAAAGAAGAGAGAGAGAGGAGAGAGAGAGAGAGAGAGAGAGAAGAGAGAGAGAGAGAGAGATCTTCAAAGTGCTCGAGTCTTCTAACTAAATGAGGGTTAGCTAATGACAGCTAATGACACTTTCCAGATTGAACTCATCCTCAATATCCATTCAGTAATTATTGTCATTATAATGCTGTCATTTTACAGCCATTAGAGAATCGTCAATCTTTTCCTCAAGCTTCTTCAGCTGTGCAAGTGAAGTGCTTCAGAGGCTAGAGAAGGTGAAGCCAGATAAAGTTTTGCTAATCTTTAACCTCACAGCTGACGAAGGACCTCTAAAACATCCTGTTTCATCAGAAACCTCAACTACAGCGCAATGTATTTAGCAGATTTGAGTGCTGCTTTTTCATCTACCTTCTCAAACTCCAGTTTGATTGGAGGGACAAAATGTGAGGACACCCACGCAGCCGCCTCCGTCCCTATGTTCATCGCCTCCTGCACTGTGTTCACTCCCAGTTTCACCATCACAGAGTCCGTGTCTCCGTAGATGACCTAAATACACACGATCACACACACACACACACAAACACACACCACTCTCAGTCATACATATACACAGAGTTTTGCTCTCAACTGGCGTGTCTGGATTTGTTACCTTGGCATCAGCTGGAAATCCATTAGCGAAGGTGTATTTGGATTCCACAAGCTGCTTTGTCTGCTCAATCATCTGTCTGCCGAAGCCTGTAACACTCTGAACACACAACACGGCAAATTATGAGCGGCCCAGACTTCAACCTTTTGAGGTTCCTGATCATGTACAAAGACTGAAACAGACCTGTGAGATCTCCAAACAGGGCAGTTTGCCCACTTGTGCACCAGTGAAACCATACACAGAGTTGGCGCTGATCTTTAAAGCCAGTTGCCTGCCATCCAGAACCTGCTTCCTGAACGGGTCGGTCTCCTTCTTCAGATCGGACTTTGCCCTGAACACATGAACCAAACGCTCAACACTCCACCCGAGTCCTGAGAGGTCAAAACATATTTGCTCTTTAACATCATGTAGATTTGGTTCTCACCTCTTACGGGCACTCAGCAGGTTCTCCAGGATCTCGGGCAGGAGCCCCTTCCTCACCGAGCTTTTGACAAACAGATCGCCTGTAGGAGTCTTAATGAAGTCATCTGAAGAGAGACTGAGCACATACACACAGATTATTTAACAATACAACACAAACACAACACGTAACAAATCAGGAACTGAGCAGAAATCATGACATAGTGACAAAGTGACACCTGAATGAATAAACACACGCACGCACAATCGCGCACACTCGTGCACAGCCTTCACAAAGCTTCTCTTACCCCAGTCTCTCTGCTTGGCCTTTCTGCAGCAGTGAAGTGTAACACAGATTATGAGCCATCATAATGGACGGGTACAGTGAAGAAAAATCCAGAGTGGCAATTGGTACACTGTAGTATCTGTTCACAAACAATACATCATTTACAAGGACGGTTATAGTCATTCAAATTAAAAATATTGTAAACAAAAAATGTAAACGAATTAATACTAAACTAAACGTCTTTTATAAACGTCCAAACCAAACTAACTAAACTAATACTAAACGTCTTTTATACCACTTACCGCAATAATTACTTCTTTTTATTGTTACTGACTGATATGAAATGTACATGAGAACCTTTGCAAGTTTCCTGATATCTGCTATACATTTATTCCCCATCAATGTGAGCAAAACCAGCTCAAACCTGAATTTCGATATAAAGTTTAACTTAGTTTTGATTGTAAGATACAATACAAAAGGATACTGTTCGTTTATTCATTCATTCATTCATTCATCTTCTACCGCTTATTCAAACTACCTCGGGTCACGGGGAGCCTGTGCCTATCTCAGGCATCATCGGGCATCAAGGCAGGATACACCCTGGACGGAGTGCCAACCCATCGCAGGGCACACACACACTCTCATTCACTCACGCAATCACACACTAGGGACAATTTTCAGAGATGCCAATCATCCTACCATGCATGTCTTTGGACCGGGGGAGGAAACCGGAGTACCCGGAGGAAACCCCCGAGGCACGGGGAGAACATACAAACTCCACACAGACAAGGCGGAGGCGGGAATCGAACCCCGACCCTGGAGGTGTGAGGCGAACGTGCTAACCACTAAGCCACCGTGCCCCCCACTGTTCGTTTAAATTAATTCAATTAGTCTATAAGCAGGGGGCACGGTGGCTTAGTGCTTAGCACGTGCGCCTCACACCTCCAGTACTCCGGTTTCCTCCCCCGGTCCAAAGACATGCATGGTAGGTTGATTGGCATCGCTGGAAAATTGTCCGTAGTGTGTGATTGCGTGAGTGAATGAGAGTGTGTGTGTGTGTGTGTGCCCTGTGATGGGTTGGCACTCCGTCCAGGGTGTATCCTGCCTTGATGCCTGATGACGCCTGAGATAGGCACAGGCTCCCCGTGACCCGAGGTAGTTCGGATAAGCGGTAGAAGATGAATGAATGAATGAGTCTATAAGCAAGACCCTCACCCCTTCTCTGGTTCAATGACTGTAGCTCCTGTATAATCCTCCCCACCTTCAGTCTTTACCACCGGCATCACCAAGTGCTGCTTCATGGCCTACAAACAGGAACAAACAGTGAGTGTGTGAGTGAATGAGAGTGTGCAAGCAAGAGTACGCAAGCGAGAGTGCACGCAAGTGAGAGAGCGTGCCGGTGCAAGAGCGTGCGAGCGAAAGCATGTGAAAGAGAGAGAAGGCGAGAAAGCGAGCGTGGGCAAGATGGAGCGAGAAAGAGCATGCACGTGTGAGACAGAGCGCACGTGGACAAGAGAGAGACCGAGCAAGGAAGAGAGTATGTGAGTGAGTGTACTTTCACACACATGTCGTAGTAACTGAGACACGACTTTAATCTGCTGGCCTCGAGACAACAGGTAGGTCAGAGGCACACCAGTCACTCTGGCCATCTCCATGTAGTTAATCACACACATCAACTTCTGCAGCAAGCGCAGAGGCAAGTAGGCATCTTTCAGACAGTAGACAGCTAGACGCCGCCTCGTCTGCTCATTTCCATTCTAGACAGAGAGAGAGAGAGATTGAGAGAGAGAGAGAGAGAGAGAGAGAGAGAGAGAGATTGAGAGAGAGAGAGAGAGAGAGATTGAAAGAGAGAGAGAGATTGAAAGAGAGAGAGAGAGAGAGAGGGGTCAACTTTAGGCTTCATCATACAGATCATACAAAATAATATTCATGGATGCCAGCTCTTGTTTATTCTGGTCTTCCTTCATCTAACCTGCAGATCTGTGATGATGGAGTGCTGGACATCCTCTTTCTGCTCCTGCAGGAAGTGGAAACTGACGGCGTTGAGTGTGTACGAACGCAGCTTATAGTCCCTCAGCAAGACCTGCATTAGAAAGCATGCCAGGTTACAAAAGCAAAAATGCTGTCTGTGTTTCTCAATGAAAAGTGAGACAAGTTCTTTGTGTGTTACAAGTGTGTGTGTGTGTGTGTGTGTATTTTCACCTGAAGAAGGTCAAACTGCACTCTGCCCTCCATGTTGACGGTTTTGTTTTCTCTGCGTCCCATCTGTTTGCTCTGGAAGCTGGAATCCTTAAGGACCGACCTGATGCCCCTCATACGACCCAGATAGGGGAAATAATTCACCTGTACACACACACACACACACACACACACACACTGTAGCATGTCCCCTGCTTAATCAGGCTGCCCATCAATACACACAACACGCAATCACACCTTTAAAGTAGCAGCACGGTTGAGCAGGTACGGCAGGTCGAAGTTCTGTATATTGTAGCCAGTAATGATGTCAGGATCCACCGTCCTCACAAACTCTGCCCAACTCTGAGAACAAACACAATACATATATTACACATACACAATATGTCCATCTAACCATCCATCCATATCTATCCATCCATCTATATCTATCTATCTATCCATCCATCCATATCTATATCCATCCATCCATCCATCTATATCTATCTATCCATCCATCCATCCATCCATATCTATCCATCCATCTATATCTATCTATCTATCCATCCATCCATATCTATATCCATCCATCCATATCTATATCCATCCATCCATCCATCTATATCCATCCATCCATCCATCTATATCTATCTATCCATCCATCCATATCTATATCCATCCATCCATCCATCCATCCATCCATATCTATCCATCCATCTATATCTATCTATCCATCCATCCATATCTATATCCATCCATATCTATCCATATCCATCCATCCATATCTATCTGTCCATCCATCTCCATCCATATATCCATCTCCATCCATATATCCATCTCCACCCATCTATCCATATCTAACTATCCATCCATCCATATATCCATATCTATCCATCTATATATCCATATCTATCCATCCATCCATATCTATCTGTCCATCCATCCATATCTATCTATCCATCCATATCTATCTATCCATCCATATATCCATATCTATCCATCCATATATCCATATCCATATCTATCCATCCATCCATATCTATCTGCCCATCCATCCATATCTATCTGCCCATCCATCCATCCATATATCCATCTCCATCCATATATCCATCTCCATCCATATATCCATCCATATCTCTCTCTCATACCTGCAATAGCCGTTTCTCTTGTGTGAAGCAGAGGATCTGAGAGCCCACTATACTAGCACAGTTCTGTAAGGTAAAAACAGTGCGGATAAACGGCTCTTTCTCTCCCTGACGCTGCACCATGGAGGCGATCTGAATCACCGGGTCTACCTCTGCCTCTGGGAACACACCTGAACACACACAACAGCATTATTATAATCGTCTAAGATCAGCACCACACATTGTATGCCTGAGTGCAGAGTTAACAAAGACATAACACTCTGTGTGTCCAGTTCCAACCTTTTCTGCCTGCACACTCAATGTCAAAGCTGAGGACCCTGAGAGGAGCGATTCTTTGCCAGTCCCCTTCTGCTGGGTGACTGATCAGATCTGTCCATCCGACATCCACCTCATACTGACACAGAGACACCTGGGAAACAGACAGAGAGAGAGACAGAGAGAGAGAGACAGAGAGGGAGGGATAAAGAGAGCTCAATGGAGAAAGAGACAGATAAATCCAAAAACAGGCAGAAAGGGGAGGGAAATACATGATAATAGGGTGCTGGGTCTGACTGATGTAACTATACTGTATGTTGTAATAGGAACATTTGTTAACTTCATAAGCTCTTCACTAGCCGAGGAAGCCGCTACCTTGCCTGGGGCCCGGGAGTCTTGCTCTCCTTCACTCTTCTCCTCTCTCAGCTTGTACTTCCCTTTAGGCAACTCAATCCAGCAGCAGCCAACCACATCACTGTCCACCATGAACCTGACAACAAACACACACCATAACATGGACCAGATTTGATCATGGTACCATTACTCTGCCGGAAGAGAGATATTATGAATAAGGATAATAACAATAACAATAACAATAATAATAATAATAATAACCACACTCACCTGATCTCAAAGTCTATGTTGGCCTCGTATGCAGAATAGCTCTGAATGGAGAAGTGAGCAAACTTAAATCCCTGCTCCAGGATCCGTTTGGCCGGGGCAATCAGCCGAGGCACCGCCATAGTGATGCGCAGGAAGTCCAGTGGTCGCTTGCCGTGGTAACCGTACATACCTCCGTAATGACAAGATGCTCAGATAAGTAAGTAAACACACACACACACACAGACAGAGACTTTGATTAAACATAAAACTCACTCTCTTTGCGCGTGATGTCCACCGCTAGCACGGTCACAGAGATGTTGTCTTTGTTGGAGCGCATGTCCTTCAACACTGCAGAGTTCAGCTCCTTCTGAAACTCCGCCAGGTGAGAGGTAGTGAAGCCTGATAGAGATACAGAAGGAATGATTATGAATAATGATGCATGAAATGGACATGAGAGTGATGCTGGGGCCTAATGGACTGAGACTGAGATTCACCTGCTGGTGCAGGAACGTAGAAGTAGGGAGCGAAACCATGGATATGACAGCACACGCTGTTCCCATTGTCCGTCACTCCGAACATACGGACCACCGGAACCTTTCCCTGGACCTGTCCTGGCATCCCGGCCACTGCAGAGCCTAGACACACACACACAGACACACAGACCCCTCAAAAATCAGAGTGGAAGAAAGGGAGAAAGAGAGACAGAGAGACACGTAATGACAGAAACAGATACAAAGACAAACAGAAATAAAGACGAAGAAAGACTGACGTAGAGAGAAAGAGAGAACCACAGAAAGAGAAAGAGAGAGAGAGAGAGAGAGAACAATCTGCTAACCCCTTAAAGATAAGAAGTATAGCATAAATAAAAATCTACTTGTTAGACAAAGACAACACTCCATAGATTCGGGGGAATATAACAATGTTGACATTAACGTTGCTGCCTAATCTTTTAAGTCCTAATTTACCCAAATAATAGTCCAGATCAATCTGCTGAAAGATGAGAGTGTCTTTATCAGGCTGAAGAGGTGCTGCAGACGGACGGCGCCAGCGTGGGTTCAGATCCGCTGAAAACAAATCACCTGAGAGAAACAAAGAGGATCACAAATGAACCAGTGGTTCTACAGTATCTCTGCCTCACACTCTTTCTACCCTCTGACACAATTCTTACCCACTGGGATGACATCATGACCTGCCTGCCCTTCTCCTGATTCCACCTCCATGTCCATTTCGTCAAACAGGGCAAGCTCTTCCTCAAAATGCGACGGGCTGTCCTCCCACTCAGAGCCCGTTTTGCCCCTTTTGGCCTGAGAGGCGCTTCCCATCGAAGGTCCTCCATTCCGCCGCTTGAACTCCATTCCTTACAAACTGCAAAGTAAAAACAGAAACATGGGGTCAAATCAGCTGCGGCATCTTTTCAAAGGAATATCCAGTGTCAATGCTTTTTGTTTACATTTTCAGCCACATACAAATCATAACAGAAGGCTTGATGCTTTCGGTCAATATGCATTTTTTGCCACTTTTTACACTATCTGGCAACAAGTTTGTGATCAGGTCACCATCACACCCACTTAGATTGTTTAGAGAGGACTGATTTTCTATTAATGACCACAGATGTTAAATAAGATGTTAAACAATCACATATGGGATACATTTCTGTAATAATACAGACAGATATGAAGAATTATGACCCTTTTACTTTGCCTCTCTTTGAAAGTGGTGAAGGGTGAAAACAGAGCATCTGGCATTTGTTATGAACCTGACTGAAGCCTTTATAGCTGCTTTTGAAGCAATGCATGTCCAAATGATACCCAAAATAAATAAGCTGTACTAAAATGTACTGAATAAATGTTCAGTCCTTCAGTCGTCAGCTAGCAGAACATCAAAATAAACCAATCAATGATAACGAAGACGTTCTTTGCCTGTCCATAATTGAATTAGCCATCTTTGCTTCAAAATAGCATTTCTATAATAAAAAGTATTATCTGCTCTTGCATCATCTTTATATTTGTTTAAAAATAAATGTAAACTAACCGGTTAGCCTGCTATATTAGCAAAGCATGTCCCCTTTCTCCAACCGACATTATGACAAGCCCCGCCTTCTTCACTACGATTGGCTAAGACTTCACTATGGGCGGCAGCACGACAAAATTAACCAATCATAATACCGGAAAGTGAATATTACTGCCCAATCATAGCACTGTAAACCGAATACGGGTGGGACAAAAAACAACACCAAAAACACGCTAGCTTAAACACAGAGTCTTAAACTAATGTGAAACAAGCGCACAAGGTACGTTCTCGATAAGCCGGTAGAATTCACGATTGTATTGTAGTCATGCGAAATAAGTTTTAAACAAGTAATGTAACAGAATATACATTTTAATCCAGTACCGACCTGAGAGAATCGACTCACTGAGTCTAACTTCTACTGAGACGGTTTCCGTTTTCCCGGCAAAATTGCGCAGAACACAGAGAGCGCTCTGATTGGTCTAAATTCCTGAAGCACCTTATTTACTTGCCGCCATGTTGGATAAGTGGGATTATAAAACCCTAGGAGCAACTAGAGGGCAAAACAGACACCAGACCAAGTCTAAATAAGACCAACTTTTATATATACCTTTAACTTTACCAGTGTAAATATATTTAAAATAATAATAATCATTTTTTAAATATAAAATATGAATGTAAATATGTTTCATTTATTTTCTAATATTTCTCAGAAATATGAATAAATATTCATATTCACTCATTCATGTTAATATGTTAATCTGCATTTTTTGACAATTTCCAAATAAAGGAATGCAAACTATATGCAAGCAGGCCTAGTTTTTTTTCATTCATTCATTTGTACTCAGTAATTGGTTTATCCTGGTCAGGGTTGAGGTGAAGAATCATGAAGTCATGTGGATACAGGGAGAACATGTGAACATTTACACAGACATTACACCGAGTTCAGGATCTGTAAGGTGGCAACGGTAACTGCTTCTATCATCACCATCACCATCATCACTATCATCATCGTCACCATCATCATCATCACCATCATCGTCATCATCATCCTCACTCCTGCATCATCATCGACATCATCACCATCATTATCATCACCATCATCATCATCACTCCTGCATCATCATCACCATCATCATCATCATCATCATCACTATCATCATCATCATCATCATCATCACTCCTGCTTCTATCATCACCATCACCATCATCACTATCATCATCGTCACCATCATCATCATCACCATCACCGTCATCATCATCCTCACTCCTGCATCATCATCGACATCATCACCATCATTATCATCACCATCATCATCATCACTCCTGCATCATCATCACCATCATCATCATCATCACTCCTGCATTATCATCATCATCACCATCATCATCACTATGATCATCATCATCACTATCATCACCATCATCACCACTATCATCGTCATCATCACCATCATCATCATTACCATCATCATCATCATCGTCATCATCATCATCAAATCTTTCTGCACCTTAGCGCTTTGTTCCTCACTTTGTTCTGACTTTTTCATAAAGTCCTACTACTACTATTATATTGTACTTCTAGTCTGAGGAACAACTGTAACAGTTGAAAAGGAGAAGGGCTTTGGGAGAGGAAGCTGAATGCTGTCTGGCGGTTGTGAAGGAAATAAACATTAAAGACACAATCACGTTCCTCTCCAGCTGCCAACGCCAAACTGACGTGACAGTTAACCAATGAGATGAACGAAAAGAAAAGCCTCAGCCAATCATATTTCATAGACTGTGCACGTGACGGGGTGGCGCTCTTGGAGCACCCTATTCGCCGAACTCTCTCTGCTATTTATATTTAATATATTTAATATTTGTTATTTCCGGCGACATTATTGAGTGACAGTCATGTCAGTGATGAATCTGAATGAAGACGGATTTTGAAGGATTTTACTTATAAGCGTTCAAAATTATGACGTGACTTTTTTTTCTCTGCGTCTGAAAGCCTGTGCATCAATTCGCACGGTGACCACGCCCCCTTACATAGCCCCGCCTCATACACAACCCCTCACATGGCCCCGCCCCTCATAAGGTCCCGCCTCCCAAGTGGCACAGTCGGTGATTGATTGGCGCAGATGCGTGCGCTGTGCTTCTGCGCGAGGACAGGACGCCGTCTCTGCAGGGTGAGACCTTGACTTTCAGTTGTGTTTATTTATCTCGGTGTTTATGTAGCGCGTGATTAACGCTCGTGCGCCAGAGTAATATGCATGTGGTTCGGCATGAAACGGAGGTGTGTTAATGTGGTGAGTTCATCATGCTTGTCAAAGCCACTTTTCTAACCTCTCTCTCTTTACTCTCTCTCTCTTTACTCTCTCTCTCTCTGTCTCTCTCCCTCTCTCTTTACTCTCTCTCTCAGTCTGTCTCTCTTTCTTTACTCGCTATCTGTCTCTCTCCCTCTCTCTTTACTCTCTCTCTCTGTCTCTCTCTCTCTTTACTCTCTCTCTCTCTCTCTCTCTCTCTCTCTCTCTCTCTCTCTCTCTGTACTCTGTCTCTCTCTCTCTCTCTGTCTCTCTACCTGCCTCTCTCTCTCTCTCTCTCTCTCTCTCTGTCATGTTCAATGTCATTATAACGCTTGATTTATGCACCGTTATCTCGTGCTATGACCTATAGATGTTGCCACGCCCCCTTACATTCACGACAGACTTAGATATTCTTGTCAGTCACCACTAAGCTGAAAAAAATGAACCGTACGTGTAAAAACAGTAATAACAGTAATATTCTAACGTAACTTAATCTTACTGTGCATTAGACCGAGATGCACAGCGCTGACTGGACGTCACAGCGTCACAGCGCTGACTGGTGGGGAGGCACGTACGCCAAACCACACTTAGTTGTGAGCGCGCGCGCGCGTGCGTGCGTGTGTGTGTGTGTACCATATTATCATCTCTCATGGGGATCCGAATTCCTGTGTTTTTATTCTTGCACACTTCAATCTACTTGTGTCTGTTAGGTTCTCATCGACATCCACGTGCGTCTCTCAAAGTCTCTCTGGAAGTCCCAGTAATGGCTGCAAAAATATCTAAAGCTATTCATCTGACCTTCTGAGAACAGCTGACAAGCTGCCAGAAGACCTCCAGAGCATGCAACCTTTTGTGATGGGACCTTTTCACTTTTGAAAAATTTCCACATAGCTTTTTCCTCATTTATTTCATCATTCTTGGGGAAAAGCTCACCTTGTTGTAATAGAATGTACTCTATACGTTCTTTTGTCTAGTAAACTGAGTATGAAGGATTATGCTTCCTGTATACACCGTGACCGTAAGGTTGTTGCCTTTTTTGGTCAGGATTATGCAAATATTATTTATAGAGTCATTTAGATCTGACTGGTCCTTGAGTCTTTGTCCTGTTTGTAAAGAGATGATGTAACATCTTGTGAGTTGTGTTACATGTCACGTTCCTGGCATCTTGTCCCCTTTCTTCTCCTTCTTCATCTTGAGCACTTTTAATGACACAGCTCTAGTTTGTGTAATTGTTAACGTAATGATGGATGTATTGCTTTTGGTTTGGTTAGTGCAGGTTGGATCAGATCAGACCACCGTTCATACCAGTGGCACATGAGTCACTTCTTTAAACATTGATCAGAACCATCCAAGCAGAAATAAAATTGAGTAACACTTGTGATATGATGTAGAGTAAAAGAGAGAGAGAGAGAGATTGGGGGTGTGTCCTCCAGAGGAAGCAGGAAAGAGGAACGTATAAAGTTGTAAATCTTCAGGGTTTCATCATTTCATGTCTTACTTTCTTTCGTTGCTCAATACTTTTCATACCAGAAGATCTGGGAAGTTGATTAATATTATTATTAGGAATGTGGGTGTGTGTGTGGGTGTGCATTGAATTAATATGTTGTCTTCTGACTCGGTGAGAGTTGTCTTGGCATGTTTAGTGGAAGGAAGTTCTGTTTCCTTCAACACGCTTTCTCAATCTCTTCGTCCTCTTTCTGTCCGTCTGTCACTAAATGAAAGTGATTTCATTTAGTGATGAAATCCCTTTGATTAGTCGTCAAACAAATCTTGATGATTTTAACACAGATTTTAATGTACTGTAATAGCTCATCAACGCTAGGGCTGCCTAATGTATTATTTATTAATCTATTAAATGCTTTTCTGCTCAGCATGTTTGTAAAGACTGGTTATTTGAGTTAGATAGAGGTTTGTAGACAGACCTGAAGCAGTCTGGACATTCTCCTCTAACTTCACCTGCAGAACTCCCTCTCGCTGGATGTTTTTTGTGTGTTTTTTTTTTTGTTTTTAGGTCCAAACCAGGAACTAAAACTGAAACCTTTTAATGCTCAACCAGTTATGTTTTATGTTCTGTTTTATTTTGTGCTGGTATTTTGTTAACCCTTTGGTCTAGTGTCACAGACCGAACTGATAAGCTTTAAATTCAGTGAAGGGCGATTTGTCATAGAAGTCGTGTTCGTATTCGTCTGAGCGGTTTTTTTAATATGCTTATATCTACTAAAGTTGGTTTTAAAGTAAAAGTCATTTTGTTCGTCTGAAATGTGACGCTGTATCCGTATCCAGACTACGGTCCAACACTTGACCGCAGCAATAACATACCTTGATTTAATTTTGGATTTAAACCTGGAATTTGAATGGTGTGCCGACTCTGTTCTCGTTCACACCTGGCATTACATTAAAAAGCACTAGAAACTAGTGTGAACAGGGTCAGATATGTCTCATGATGTCATCATCCGATCGCTTAAACCACACTGGGTAGTGGTCAGGAAGGCATACAACATCATATATGTGTAGGGTTACTTTTGAATCATTCATTCATTCATTCATCTTCTACCGCTTATCCGAACTACCTCGGGTCACGGGGAGCCTGTGCCTATCTCAGGCGTCATCGGGCATCAAGGCAGGATACACCCTGGACGGAGTGCCAACCCATCGCAGGGCACACACACACACCCATTCACTCACACAATCACACACTAGGGACAATTTTCCAGAGATGCCAATCAACCTATCATGCATGTCTTTGGACCGGGGGAGGAAACCGGAGTACCCGGAGGAAACCCCCAAGGCACGGGGAGAACATGCAAACTCCACACACACAAGGCGGAGGCGGGAATCGAACCCCGACCCTGGAGGTGTGAGGCGAACGTGCTAACCACTAAGCCACCGTGCCCCCCACTTTTGAATCATTTCTATTCAATTTAGATTTATTTGTATAGCTCTTTTAACAACGGACATTGTCTCAAAGCAGCTTTACGGAACATATATAAAGATAGTACAAAAGGTTCAAGATTAATATTAGACTTCTATTTAAACGTGTTTATATTTATCCACAATGAACAAGCCTGAGATGAGTGATGTGACTGTGGTGAGGAAAAACTCCATTGGATGGAAGAGGAAGAAACTTTGTGAGGAACAAGACTCAAAATTGGAACCCATCCTCATTTGGGTGACACTGGAGGGTGCGATTATAAATATATTTATTTTTAACCTGGAAATGACTCCATTCATCCCAGAGAGCAAAGAAGGCCCAACGAATTGACTGTGTCTTTGCCCTAGCTTCAGAAATGTCCAGTCCATGTCTGCACCACCGCCTTGTGGATAAATTTGAACACCCCTGATCTGTTGCGAGTTTGTATACTGCACCGTCTTGATAACTAATAAATGCCTAAACGTTGTAGGAAATCCGGGAGATTCATTTGTTATGCCAGGTTTGAATCAGATTGTTCAAGACTGATATCAACACCAGGAGTGAACAGGGTCTATGTGCGCATACGCCGGCATAGTAATGGTGCTCATTACCTGTTTCACTCTGAGGGAAGTTTATACAAGCTGTATTTGAGTTTAAACTCCATGTTACAGAGAAATCGTTCCTGGTAAACTGGTAACAGTTCCTGGTTGTCCTTCCCATGCTGATTACGTCAGATTCTGTAGCTTATTTGTATGCGCACAAGCCACATTCCCTCACCACTGGCCCCCGTACTCTTCACTTCACACCACTCTGTGTAGCAGAATAATCCAAAGTGGTTCTTGTTCATTTTTGTTCTACATCACTGCATTATTATGAGGTTCAACTGGTGAGTGTGTCCAACTTAACTAACTGACCCTTTTCCTATATTCCAGCAGCATGCCACTGGCACGCAGTATCTCTGTGACCTCCCTGTCGGGTCTGGAGGAGTGGGACGAGGAATTCGATTTGGAGGATGCGGTTCTGTTTGAAATCGCATGGGAGGTGGCTAATAAAGGTATGACATTTTAATTTACTTTCTTTTTCCATTCACACAAGCATTACGGATTGAATCGTCTTGTTGTCATGACACTTAAACAGCTGTCCGTCTCTTCATAGCAGTGATCTTGTGATACTTCTTTTTTATTCAGAGTTAATCTTGTCAGACTCTTTCAGCATTTCAGTAGACCCTAAATAAAATAACGGTCTGTTGGAGCCCAGTAATTATAAATAGTCACTTTTACATGTACTTCAAGTGACCTTGATGAGAGCTTATATTATGTTACATTATATTTCTACCCTCTCATGCCCCTTTTCCACCAAAAAGTACCGAGTGCTGGTTCAGAGCTAGTGCTGGTGCTGGTTCAAAGTTGGTTCCACTGGCGAACCTTCTAAGAACCGGTTTGCCTTTCCACCGGCTAGAGAGCCGTCACAGAGCTGAGTCTGACGTCACTGTATACGTGTCACGTGTCCCAGCAACGTTAGCGCAGCAGCGGCAAACATATCATCAATGGCGGATGTTGCTTTACTGTTAATGCTCATGGCTTTGTGAACCTACATTAGCATCCAAAAGTAACGTGTACGTGCAGCTCCATGTAATCTGTATAAAGGAGGTTGTTATCAAGAAAGTACATAACATTATTTTATTATTAACACAGAAAAAGTTAGCCTTAGCATGTAGCTACTTACTATCATGTGTGCTGATAATGTATCATATCGCGGTAAAGTAAAAGTGTATTAAACTTTATACTTAAGGTACATTATCAAATGCACTAACAGTAGCCCCGCCCACAGCCCCTGACACAAGCGGTTCTTAAGTGTAGACCAGTAACGTTTTGGTGCTACTTAAGAAGCACTTTTCCTGGTTCAGAGCCGGTGCTTTGGCTGTCGAAAAAGAAAGAACTGGTTCCAAATTAGGCTCTGGCTCCGAACCAGCACTCAAACTGCCCTGGTGGAAAAGGGGCATCAGAAAACCCTACAGCTGTAATAAGCTTTAAGACCAATAACAGTGTAGCAATCTCAGGTTTCAGGATAGTATGACCTTTATTTGTGTTGTGCAACCGTCACCAAGTTGCACAAGTCCAAAGGATAGGACACACCCTCGGTAATAGTGTCCTGGATACGAGCTGTTACACCGCTCAACTGCAGAGTTACATCAGAAAGCTGTCTGAGAGTTCTTCTTTATTCTTAGAGCTGTTGAATTCTCGAATCTGATTGGTCAAAAGGGTTTGATTTATTTTCTATAATAACAGCAGCTCTGACAGGAGTGGCAGCTACTCTGCAGATGACTGAGCAGCTCTAGCCAATCGTGGGGTTCCGTGAGCTCAGGCATGTGGTAGCTCGGTGGTTTAGGTGTTGGACTACTTATCAGAAGGTCATGAGTTTGAATCCCAGGGCCACCAAGCTGCAGCTCCTGGGCTTCTGAGCAAGGCCTTCAATCCTCAGTTGCTCAGCTGTATACAGTAAATTAGATAAATGTAAGCCGCTTTGGAAAAGGGCGTAATGCCGTAAATGTAAACATCATGTATAAGAGGGCAGAACTTTCCACCCTGTTTTAGAGGCAGGGCGACAGGTTCTTGATAGCTCAAGCAGATCATCTGATTCCAAATTGAATGAACTTGAAACAGGATGTTTATTCGTGGACCCCAGGAATGGAAATCGACATGCATTTTCAATCAGTGTGAACAAACAATTTTTAACGATTTCAAGCTTTCAGAGAGCAGAAATGTGTTCAACACCATTTACTTTGTGCATTTGTGTGGAAAAAAAACCTGCTGCAGTAGGCAAGATGTAAACATGTAAAGATGTAATTTTGTTTTGAAATTTCATTATTGTTTCGTGGTTCTGGTTAAAAAAGAAAAAATATTCCAAAATAGCTTACTTGCTGTTTGTCATCCAGAGATGCTACAAAGTTTATCAGGAACTTCAAGCCCATTTTCTGCTATATAATTTGTAGGATTTATATGAACTCTTGCTCCCTACCTGGAATCTCCAGTACAGAATGTTACTATTGAAGTGATATGAACACTTGAATTTCTCACTGGTACAGAATACTTTGTTGTCTGCTACAAGTGCTATAGAACTGAATAAACAGGTAACATGAGCATGACCACTTCCTTTGTGCCTCAGCCTCAGCTTGTATAAACTGAGACTCAGTGGCTTTTTGTTCCTTCATCGGTCAGGCCTGAGAGATCTGTGCCATTTACTGTGAAGTGTGTGTCCTTTGGCAGTTGGGGGCATCTACACTGTGATCCAGACAAAGGCACGTTTGACCTGTGAGGAATGGGGAGAAAACTACTTCTTAGTGGGGCCCTATATGGAGTCCAATGTCAGGACCCAGGTTGAATTGATTGAGCCCCCAAACGCAGTGCTGAGGAGGACCATCGACAAGATGAACAACAGTGGCTGCAAGGTACACACACACACACACACACACACACACACTATGTTACTCCCCAACCTGAAGCTGAAATCCTAAACCCTCATTCTGAGGTGTGTGTATCCATCTCCCTGGTATGCATGTGTAAAGGTTACAAGCTATATCAATGCCTCGCACCATGGCTGCATTCTATTTCAGACCTTTGGCTAAGCGCGTGTGTCTGTGTGTGTCTGTGTGTGTCTGTGTGTGTCTGTGTGTGTCTGTGTGTGTCTGTGTGTGTCTGTGTGTGTGTCTGTGTGTGTGTCTGTGTGTGTGTCTGTGTGTGTGTCTGTGTGTGTGTCTGTGTGTGTGTCTGTGTGTGTGTCTGTGTGTGTGTCTGTGTGTGTGTGTCTGTCTGTCTGCGTGTCTGTCTGTCTGTGTGTGTGTCTGTCTGTGTGTGTGTCTGTCTGTGTGTGTGTCTGTCTGTGTCTGTGTGTGTGTGGGTGTCTGTGTGTGGGTGTCTGTGTGTGGGTGTCTGTGTGTCTGTCTGTCTGTCTGTCTGTGTGTGTGGGTGTCTGTCTGTCTGTGTGTGTGGGTGTCTGTCTGTCTGTGTGTGTGGGTGTCTGTCTGTCTGTGTGTGTGGGTGTCTGTCTGTCTGTGTGTGTGGGTGTCTGTCTGTGTGTGTGGGTGTGGGTGTCTGTCTGTGTGTGTGTGGGTGTCTGTCTGTGTGTGGGTGTCTGTCTGTGTGTGTGGGTGTCTGTCTGTCTGTGTGTGTGTGTCTGTCTGTCTGTGTGTGTGTCTGTCTGTCTGTCTGTGTGTGTGTGGGTGTCTGTCTGTGTGTGTGTGGGTGTCTGTCTGTGTGTGTGTGGGTGTCTGTCTGTGTGTGTGTGGGTGTCTGTCTGTGTGTGTGTGTGGGTGTCTGTCTGTCTGTGTGTGTGTGTGGGTGTCTGTCTGTGTGTGGGTGTCTGTCTGTGTGTGGGTGTCTGTCTGTGTGTGGGTGTCTGTCTGTGTGTGGGTGTCTGTCTGTGTGTGGGTGTCTGTCTGTGTGTGGGTGTCTGTCTGTGTGTGGGTGTGGGTGTCTGTCTGGGTGTGGGTCTGGGTGTCTGTCTGGGTGTGGGTGTCTGTCTGTGTGTGGGTGTGGGTGTCTGTCTGTGTGTGGGTGTCTGTCTGTGTGTGTGGGTGTGGGTGTCTGTCTGTGTGTGTGGGTGTGGGTGTCTGTCTGTGTGTGTGGGTGTGGGTGTCTGTCTGTGTGGGTGTGGGTGTCTGTCTGTCTGTGTGTGTCTGTCTGTGTGTGTGTGTGTGGGGGGGTGTGTGTGAGTTTCTCTTCATGAGTTTAGACAGAAGAATAAGAGTTTTACTTCCTGATAAAGACTTTTTTCTCTCATGTTTATAGGTCTGAGTTGTAAATGCTACATTTAAATCAACTCCAGGTCTAAAAGGTCTTACTTTCTTACTGATGATGTAATGACAATTGTCCAGTAACTCCCTGAAATGAAGGGACCCGTGTTTGTGAGTGTGTATAAAGGTGACCTTTGAATGAATAGTGTTGCCATGTGGAATGTCAGCTTACATTTATGTGGTGTACGGTGCCAAAACTTTTGTGCTTGTGTAAGTAATCGTTGTTTACATAGCGCTTTGTATGTGTACACTGTGTACTGTATGTGTGTAGGTGTATTTTGGCCGTTGGCTGATTGAAGGCTCTCCCTATGTGATCCTGTTGGATGTTGGTTTCACCGCCTGGTCTCTGGACCGCTGGAAGAGTGAATTGTGGGAAAACTGTTCCATCGGCGTGCCGTGGTTCGACCGCGAGGCCAACGATGCCGTCCTGTTCGGCTTCCTTACTGCCTGGCTGCTCGGAGAGGTGTGTGTGTGTGTATGTGTGTCGCTGCTTAGTATGTGAGTTTGTCCATCACTTCTATGTTTCTGTATTCTGTGTGAAATCAAATGTGTGTGTGTGTGTGTGTGTGTGTGTGTGTGTGTGTGTGTGTGTGTGTGTGTGTGTGTGTGTGTGTGTGTGTGTGTGTGTGTGTGTTTTCAGTATGCAGCACAGTGTGAAGATCCTCCACATATCCTGGCTCATTTTCACGAGTGGCTCGCTGGACTGGGGCTGGTGTTATGCAGACAGAGGCACTTACCTGTAGCCACTATTTTCACCACACACGCCACGCTGCTCGGCCGATACTTGTGTGCCGGGAACGTCGACTTCTACAACAACCTGGCAGAGGTGTGTGTGTGTGTGTGTGTGTGGCTTTAAAAATGATGCATGGCACAAACATTATATGTACACAGACCTCTCTTTATATGGATTCCCCTGGCTCTCTCTCTCTCCGTGTAGTTCAATGTTGATAAGGAGGCAGGGGATAGACAGATCTACCACCGTTATTGTATAGAGCGGGCTGCAGCACGCTGTGCTCACGTCTTCACCACTGTGTCTAAGATCACAGCCATCGAGGCTGAACACCTGCTCAAAAGGAAACCAGGTGAATCTCCTTCAGCCCAAACACCGTAAACTTGTGTAAATGTACAGTGTGTGTCTAATATGCTTAGGGTCATTTACAATATGTTAAAGAGATACCTAGGGGGCACGGTGGCTTAGTGGTTAGCACGTTCGCCTCACACCTCCAGGGTTGGGGGTTCGATTCCCGCCTCCGCCTTGTGTGTGTGGAGTTTGCATGTTCTCCCCGTGCCTCGGGGGTTTCCTCCGGGTACTCCGGTTTCCTCCCCCTGGTCCAAAGACATGCATGGTAGGTTGATTGGCATCTCTGGAAAATTGTCCCTAGTGTGTGATTGCGTGAGTGAATGAGAGTGTGTGTGTGTGCCCTGCGATGGGTTGGCACTCCGTCCAGGGTGTATCCTGCCTTGATGCCCAATGACGCCTGAGATAGGCGCAGGCTCCCCGTGAACCAAGGTAGTTCGGATAAGCGGTAGAAGATGAATGAATGAATGAATGAATGAATGAATGAATGAATGAATGAATAAAGAGAGACCTTAACTTTACAGCGTGTCGTGTGAGTGTGCCGACTAAGCATGGTTATTTTTTTTTTAATATATATAAATGCACCATGAACACACTGAGTGCTCAGGTTTAAACCTCAACACACACACACACACACCTCTAAACCTCCTGACTGAGATCGTTTTGTCTCCCACACTCGTATACTAGCTCAAGAGGATTAAGTGTACTCGATTCTAAGGTCCTCAAGCTGGTGGATATATGGTGGCATTCCAGTAGTGGTCATTTTAATCTAGAAGGAAAAAAAACCTCTGTGTTTGTCTTGTAAAACTCTAGCTAGCTAACGTTAATCATATGAGTGATGGATAAATGGTGTATATACAGCTATAAGTTATTATAATGTAAAGAAGTTCTGATGGCATGAACAGCCACGTTGACTGACTTTTGCATCACTAGCTTTAATCTGATGCAGCATAAGCTTGTTTTTTTAATCATATTTAATCACTGACTGTCGTTTTTTTTTTTTTATTTTCTGGATTTTATTTCTGTCTTAGACGTCGTGACTCCTAACGGTCTGAATGTGAAAAAGTTCTCAGCCATGCACGAGTTTCAGAACCTCCACGCTCAGAGCAAGGCTCGCATCCAAGAGTTCATCAGAGGGCATTTCTATGGGTGAGAGCATCACACATGGACACGCACACACACACACACAGAACCACACAAGTACATGTCCAGGAATAGAGTTTTTCCCCCCTTGCAGGCATTTAGATTTCAACCTGGATAAAACCGTGTTTCTCTTCATCGCTGGACGTTACGAGTTCTCTAATAAAGGAGCGGACATTTTCCTCGAGGCACTGGCCAGACTCAACTATTTACTGAGGGTTTGTGAATGAAAAATCTTTTCTCTAATGCTGATACTGTAATGAACTACATGAAATGAAGAA